>NC_044031.1:4997025-5142443 GCF_901765095.1 Microcaecilia unicolor
CGCAGAATCTGTTTGGGGTTTAAATCCAACTCCACCCTCCAGGACCCGAATTTATTCTGGTCAGGCTGCACTCTCAGTTAGTTGTTCTTCGTAGGTCAATTTCTGTTATGCCCTCGCCGTTGCGAGGTTCAATTGACCTGGGTTCTTGTTTTGAGTGAGCCTGAGAGCTAGGGATACCCCAGTCGTGAGAACAAGCAGCCTGCTTGTCCTCGGAGAAAGCGAATGATACATACCTGTAGCAGGTGTTCTCCGAGGACAGCAGGCTGATTGTTCTCACCTACCCTCCCTCCTCCCCTTTGGAGTTGCGTTTTACTTATTTTTGCTTGTCATTCAACTGAGCGGGAACGGTCGCGCACGGGCGGGAAGACGGCCGCGCATGCGCGGTGGGCGTACCCTGCGTGCGGGACCGCCCGCAAAGTTTTGTTCCGGTTGGTGGGGGCTGCCGTGGACGTCAACCCACTCGTGAGAACAATCAGCCTGCTGTCCTCGGAGAACACCTGCTACAGGTATGTATCATTCGCTAGCTGGGTGTTAATGCCGGGGGAATTCTACACAAAAAGATAGATAAAGCTGAATTTTTAAAACATCTACACAGTTACAACCCCCAGAACAAAGGCAGGAGCTGAAATCTAATGCATTCTGAGCACCTCCCGTGTCCCTGACTGTGTTTCTGGTTTGTGTTTCAGATGCGGGTGACATTTGAGGACGTGGCTGTCTCTTTCTCCCAGGAGGAGTGGGAGTATTTAGATGAGGAGCAGAAGGAGCTTTGGAGGGAGGTGATGAAGGAGAACTATGAGATCCTGATGTCTGTAGGTAAGGGTTTCCCGTTATTTTTAAAATCTCTTCTCAGGCACATTAAGGAGTGACTGGCAGTGGGTGAGTCTCACTACAGGAAGCCGGTGTGACTGATAATGAGTGATGGCGAGATGACATTAGTAAAGAACAGCAGATTGAAAAATCATTGAAAGGTTTATTATTGTAGTTATCTGGGTCTTGCTGCGTTTGAGAAAAAAGAACCGACATTTCAGCCACTGTGAAGAGGAGTGTGGTAGCCGTGTTAGTCCACTCTTAAGGTTATCAATAGAAATCAAACAAAATAAAACGTGGAAAAGAAAATAAGATGATACCTTTTTTATTGGACATAACTTAATACATTTCTTGATTAGCTTTCGAAGGTTGCCCTTCTTCCTCAGATCGGAAATAAGCAAATGTGCACATTTGCTTATTTCCGATCTGAGGAAGAAGGGCAACCTTCGAAAGCTAATCAAGAAATGTATTAAGTTATGTCCAATAAAAAAGGTATCATCTTATTTTCTTTTCCATGTTTTATTTTGTTTGATTTCTATTGATAGCCACTGTGAAGAAAGCCACAGTATGTTGGCTGAAACGTCTGTTCCACTTACTCAGACGGACAACCACAACATCATAATGCCAACTGCAGCAGCCTAAGAGAACGTATATAAGTATTGCCACACTGGGACAGGCCAAAGGTCCATCAAGCCCAGCATCCTGTTTCCAACAGTGGCCTATCCAGGTCCAGATTCGTATTAAATTTACTACTTTGTAGGAGTCACGTGGTGTGATGCAGGAGTGAGGACGTGTCCAAGTGAAGCTCCTGCCAGGCCCCCTCAGCTAATGTAATTTTTCGGCCGTAAAAGTGGACCAAGGGACCTCCTCGCAACAATACTTCCTTGAGCAAAACCGGAGGTTTGAATTGATCAGCAGATCGGATCGCGAGGGTGCAGGATGGCCGCCAGAGCGCCAAGAAAGGAGTGAGACAGACCGAAACCGGCGGAGCCCAAGATGGCGGAGGGACTGAGCGTTTGTTCAGTCTGGACGGCGGAAATCACCGCAGAGGTCACAGCGGCGGTGGAAGCGGCCCTTGATAAAAAGCTGCAGGCAATTTTTGACCGTGCGGACTCTGCCCATGAGCGCCTGGATGGATTCCACCTTGATCTCGATCATATGCAGCAGCGGATCAGCGATTTAGAAGACCGCAGAACAGAATCCAATCCAACGATGGCGGCCCTTCAGAAATGCATGGTGGATTTAGAGTCCAAGCTGGACGACCTGGAGAATAGATCCAGGCGTAATAATCTGCGTTTTATTGGCCTGCCGGAACACCTTAAAGAAGAGAGCTGGCTCCCGAAAATGCTGCAACTTAATAATCTGCCCGGCCCACCGAGGATTGAAAGGGCCCATCGGTTGGGGCCGAAGAAGACAGGTGCCGCTAGACCACAAGCTGTGATAATAAAAATTTTACATTATGGCCACAAACAGGCAATTCTACAAGCTCTCAGAGCCGGAGGAGAACTAAACTATGAAGGGTAGAAAATCCTTTGCTTTCAGGATTACTCAGCACGTGTTGCCGCTGCAAGGAAGGAATTTGCACCGGTCTGCGCGAAGCTGCACCAGAGCAAAATCCGATTTGCCTTGATTTACCCGGTAAAATTAAGAGTACACCATGATGGAGTAGAGAAATACTTTGAGACAGCAGAGGCAGCCAAGGAGTTTATACAAGGCCTGCCCAAGGAACAAGCAACCTGAATGGAATATAATTGATCTGTAGGATCACGTCGGGTTTGAAGAACATTTCCAACAGGGGGGATAAAACAGAACTGTGTGGTGAAGGCTGGGGTATAGTTATGAGGGTTTGCTGGGGGATGACAGAACAACTGTGGGTCTGGACTTGCAAGTCTTTCATTGCAAGATGATTGGGGAGCATAATTGTGAGTATTAGGAGTGAATGTTGATGCAGGCCTGAATGAGTAGTTGGGTCACATGTAAAAGGTATGCACAAATGTTGGGCGAATATATAATGGAGGGAGGGGAGATACACCTGTTGTGGGTACATACTGAAATTTACTAGGGGGTTGAAGGAAATGTCTAACGATGGGGTCTGGGGACACCATTACGTGATGAGTTCTAGAGAACTCGTGGAAAAGGGGGGAATAATAGGGGGGGTGAGGGGGAAGGATGGGGGGGTGGGAGAGGGGGGGATTTCTGCCTGTGTACAGGAGGGACAAGAAGGAGAAGAAGGAGCCGAAAGAACTGGAGAGTTGTGGTTAGGAAAAAAAACAGAGGGGGGAGGTGGAGGCTGGGACATTTCCCCCTTTACTTCATAAATACCTGCTTTATTGGTCCACTTCAGATAGAATATGGCTAAAGTGGCATCCTGGAATGTGGGGGGCGTCACGTCTCCGATTAAGCGTAGTAAAATACTACAAACTTTAAATAGGCAAAAAGCTCATATAGCACTATTACAGGAGACGCACTTATCTTTGCAGGAACATAAAAAACTTTGTAGATGGTGGGTGGGAGACTATGTGGAAAGCCCAACTTCTAACAGAAAGGTGGGTCTCATCATATTATTTCGGAAAGGGCTTCCCATTATAAAGAAGCGGGTGGTGGTGGATCCGAAAGGAAGATTTGTTATGGTAGAGGTACGAGTGAATAATCAGCCCCTGTTACTGGTGAACATTTATGCGCCGAACCAATATCATAAGAGGTTTTACTAAGCTATAGTGAGAGAGGTGCATTCTTTTGAACAAATACCAATAATTATAGGGGGTGATTTCAATTCGGTGTTTGACCCATTGTTGGATAGTACGGGCACCTCCAGAGTAGGCCCAGTAAATCTGCAGAAGGGAATCCCACGGCTCTGCTCGTTGCTGGACCTAGTGGATGCATGGCGGTTGTTCCACCCTGGGGATCGGGACTATACCCACCTCTCTAGAGCACATGACACGCTGTCGCGCATTGATTATATTTTGGTTTCATCTAGTAAAGTTACATCGTTGGAGCAGGTGGACATAGGACCGACTCAGGTGTCGGACCACGCGTTGGTGTGGGTGTCTTTTTCTTGTGGGCTGGAGAAGGGGCAGAGACCCAGATGGCGGTTCCCCAGGGAACTTTATTATGATGGACAGTTCCTCCCATATCTTCAGGCACAGTGGAAGGAGTATACAGATTTCAATGTAGACACCTATCACAGGGACCCGGTATTATTCTGGGAAGCGGCTAAGGCCGTTTTGCGAGGTGCAGTCATTTCATACTATTCCCACAGGAAAAGAGCTAAGGAGGCAGAGATCCTCCACCTGGGGAAGATAGTGGAGCAAGTGCGACAGTGGTTTGGAGCTAAGCCTTCTAATATACATAAATACCAGTTGTTGGAGGCCCAGACTTCCTTGAATCAATTAATACACGCGAAAGCCAAAAAATCTAACCAATATTTTCGCTACCAACTATATAAACATGCCAATCGACAAGGGAAATTGCTGGCACGGTTGGTGCAACAAATGGGAGGCACGCGTTTTGTGCCGCAGATCAGGGATAGGACGGGAGGTCTCCAGCACACAACAGAGGGAGTGAATGAGGTCTTTCGGCAGTTTTATGAGTCGTTGTACGCTGCACCAGTAGACCAGGGACTTCAGGCTGAATGGTACTTGGCAGGTCAATCACTTCCCAAACAGCAAGACAGTCTTAATGGGGAAATTACAGAGGATGAGGTGAGCTGGGGAATACGGGATAGCCCTTTGCATAAAACACCAGGGGGAGATGGATTTACTGCAGAGTTCTATAAACTTCTTGCCCAAGATATAGTGCCCTGCCTTACGGTGGTGTTTAATCGATTTGTTCAGATGGGAGTCTTACCAGAAACACTGCGAAAGGCGCAAATAGTGGTTATCTTAAAACCAGGGAGGGACCCCGTTCAACCGGGTTCATACAGACCCATTTCCCTGTTGCCTTTTGAAACTAAGCTGCTTGCAAAAATACTAGCAAACAGATTAGCTAAGGTGTTGCCTAGGGTAGTGGATGAATCCCAGGTGGGATTTGTTCAGGGCAGAACAGTATCACGCAATATGAGGAAAGTTTTAGGGGCCTTAGAGAACATACATCACCACTCAACCTCAGCCTTAATAATTAGTTTTGACGCCGAAAAGGCCTTTGATCATGTAAATTGGGATTTTATGTTTGACATTCTGCGAGCATATGGTATGGGGGGGGGGGGGTTCTAGAAGCTATAGAGGCCCTATACCATGGAGCGAGTGCTGAGGTCTGGGTAAATGGACAGGCTTCAGCCTCTTTTAGGATAGCTCGAGGAACTAGGCAAGGCTGCCCTCTCTCGCCACTTATTTTCGTAATGGTGTTAGATCCCCTTATTAGGGACATCAAGCGGACGGGGGAGGTGAGAGGCGTGCAGATAGAAGAAGAACTTTTTAAGATTTCTGCCTTTGCAGACGATCTCCTTGTAGTAATAGAAGACCCTCGGATCTCCCTGCCTTCTCTGATGGAGCTTTTTGCAGAATTTGGGGACTTTTCTGGTTTCCGACTTAATCTAGACAAGTCGGAGGTTATGGCCCTTAATATGAGGGAAGATCAGTGGGAGAGGTTACATTGCCCATTTAGGAGAGCGGAGGCAGCGTTTAAATATCTAGGAATCCAGCTTACCAAGGACCCTAGGCGTCTTGGAGAGCTCAATGTAAAACATTTGTTATCCAGCACAAAAGAGGCCCTTGGGAGATGGGAAGGGTTACCGCTGTCTTTGACGGGGTGTATCGCACTGTTTAATATGGTGCTGTTCCCCAAGTGGCTATATTTTCTGCAAACTATACCGCTTTACCTTAAACAGCGGGAGATACAGGCGCTTCACAGTATGCTTTCTAAATTCTTTTGGGCAAGGAAGAGACCTCAGATAAAATTTGAATTCCTTATGGTGAACGGGAGGGAGGGGGGCTTCGGAGTCCCAGATATTAAATTTTATAATATAGCATGCCTTTTGCGTCATTTAGGGGATTGGTACCAGCAGACAGAGGCCTATATTCCGTTAGCCATGGAGATAGCGATGTGCAGTCCACAACACAATTTTTATATGTTACATGCGGCGGAGAAGGAGGTGAAGCCACAGGTGCAAGCTAGTGTATTGATGGGGCCACTGAGGAAGCTATGGAGAGTTTTGGCAAAGATGTGGGCCTTTGATAGCGGGTGTAGTAGGTTTCTTCCTCTGCAAGGGAATGATGCCTTTCGTCCGGGTACGGAAAACCCCGGCCTACGGGCCCGGGGAGAGAAGGGGATTACATTTTTACATCATGTGCTGAAGTCCACTGGGCAATCAAGACTATGGAGGAGCTTAATTTGACTCCCTCAGACTGGGGCTCGTGATTCGCCTATGAACAGGTGAGACACTATGTGGTCTCCCTGCCTAGTGCAGCACTGGCGGTTGATTTGAACACTAAGTTGGAGGATCTTTTTGAGGTGCCATCGGGAGACCCTATTTCTATCTCTCTGCTATACAAAAGATTGAGGGTAGCCCGGCCGCAGAGGGATCTGGACTCAGTGGCAATCAGATGGGCCCAGGACATGCAGACGTCAGTTTCGACCCAGGACCTTTTGAAAGGCCTGAGAGGAGTTTGGAAATGGACACGGAGTGTAGAACTTCGGGAATATCAGGCTAGAGTGATTTACAGAGCATACACATCACAAACATGTCTTTATCACATGGGGTATTTAGAATCAGCTCAGTGTAAACGATGTGGGGCGCCACAGAATTACTTTTATCATGCTTTTTGGTGCTGCTCGGCTATCACGGCTTTTTGGAACAGGATAACTAGGTTTATGGGCAGGATTGGGGGTTCCCGGATCAGACAACTGCCTAAATGTATCCTATTGGGATATCAAGCACCGGTAGTGGGGGGAACGGTTCATCAGAATGCACTTGCTCATAAAGCCTTCTTAGTGGGGATGAAATGTATACTGGTAAACTGGACTTTGGAGCAGGCCCCCTCTTTCTGGCAATGGCGCAACCGCCTTCATGCCCTACTTCTGATGGAACTCCAGGGCTCCCTGCTCAACTTCAAAACACAAAAACATTTTTATTTAACTTGGATAGGCTACATCAATGTGATGTCTCCCAAAACTCGCAGCTATATTCTTAATAAACTCAGCGCATTGTCTAATACTATTCTAGCCTCACGGGTGAACTAACCACGATTGCGGTTCCTCCTTCTTGGGGATCGGGCGTCACAAGGTAGAATGGGCAGGGAACGGGGGGAGGGAGGGATTTACTTCTGTTTAATTCATTCATATTTGTACTTGCTAGGAATCTGGGGGATTCGGTTGTATTACTGGATCAATAATATAGGTCACATACCACCCATAGAGGAATGTTGGAAGCAAATTCCAGAAGCTAGAAGCTAAATGGTTATTCTAGAAATGTTAGCTTGCCTGGACTAGACCCTCAGCTGCACAGGCAGGCGTGGATAAATTGAGTTGACCTCTCGGTCCATGATCTGTGGGGTTATAAGAATCCAGACCCTATGGACATGGAAGGGGGAGGTCATGAACACTGTGCAAAGGAATCTTGGACAGTATTAGTAAGGTTGGGAAGGGGTTATTACTTATGACTCTGGGAATGTTTACGTATGGGGGGGAGAATTTTGAGGCTGTCTGTTTATAAGTTCGACAGGAGTTTAGGGGTAAGGGGTAGGAGGGATTAAATGTATACAAGTTTGATGACTATATGGAATGTTGCAATGTTGTTGTGTTTCTGCTTTGAAACTGTATGATGACGAAACAAAGGTTGTATTTTATGATTTGTCATCAATAAAAACCGTTTAATCCTAAATTTACTACTTTGTAGCTTCATTGCATGCCCCCTAGTCCTAGTATTTTTGGAAAGAGTCAACAAATGATTCACGTCTACCCGTTCCACTCCACTCATTATTTTATAGATCTCTATCATATCTCCCCTCAGCCGTCTCTTCTCCAAGCTGAAGAGCCCTAGATGCTTTAGCCTTTCCTCATAGGGAAGTTGTCCCATCCCTTTTATCATTTTCGTCGCCCTTCTCTGTATCTTTTCTAATTCCACTATATCTTCTTTGAGATACGGCGACCAGAATTGAACACAATATTCGAGGTGCAGTCGTACCATGGACCAATACAAAGGCATTATAACATCCTCATTTTTGTTTTCCATTCCTTTCCTAATAATACCTAACATTCTATTTGCTTTCTTAGCCGCCGCAGCACACTGAGCAGAGCATTACAATGTATCATCAACGCCGCCGCCGAGATCCCTTTCTTGGTCGGTGACTCCTAAAGCAGAACCTTGCATTACATAGCTATAGTTCGGGTTTCTCTTTCCCACATGCATCACTTTGCACTTGCTCATATTAAACATCATCTGCCATTTACCTGCAACGCATAATTAAACTGTGGACTCAGTTGCTGGAGGATGTGGTCAAAGCAGCTAATAGAGAGGGATTCAAAGAGGTTTGAAAGTTTCTGGAGGAAAAGCCCATAAATAGATTTGGGGCTTCCATTGTTCATCACTGGAAAATGAATCATGAGAAGTAGATCTGCTTTTTGGGATCTGCCTGGCACTTGTGACCAAATCGGCCACTGTTGGAGACTCGATGGAGCTTAGCCCAGCTCAGCATATTGTATAAATTTGCAATCCATAAAATGGTGGACTACTGTGTAACTCCTAAGATTCCTGCCCTTCTATCTGTGAAGCAGAGTCTCCCCAACTCTGTAATCCATCAAGGTAAGGTCATCAGGAGTTCATAGGCAGAATTCCAGCAGAAATTCTTATCTAACATTCCACTTGCAAGCACAGCAACAGGGAGGGGTGAAGAAGGAGGTGAAACAAGCCCTAGGGCTATCGTGCTGATTTGTGGCTGTGGGTCATGGTTTTGCAGGAACAAATATAGCCAGATGTTGTTTTTAGATAAGGGGGGCACAGCAGAGATGTAAGAATTGGCACGTACGCACAGTTTGATAAAAGAATGAAAGGAATGTTTTGTTACCTCAGAAACAGGAACTTTGCTGGCACTGAGAAGCGATTTGCTTCCAGGCTGGTCTAGTTCCTCTCACAGGAAGAAAGAGACTCTTTTTCGTTGTTTATAGACTAGGCTGAGAAGTTGACCATGAAACAGTTATATTTTACTTAAAGCTTAAGGCATCTGATGTTCGGTATGCTTAATGACTTTCGCTTATCACTTTGTCAGCTGCCGAACCAACTTCTTCATTAGGTTTTTAGTTTAATGAAGAAATTGGTTCGGCAGCTGACATAGCGATAAGCAAAAGCTTTAAGCATACTGAACATCAGAAGCCTTTTCCTCCTAGCGAGAGCAAAAATACATAATAAAAAATAAACATAAAAATATACTTATTAAATTAGCCTGAACATAGACGGTAAAGAATAGAACTTGTTTTAAGTAAAATATAACTTATTAATGGCAAGTTTGCAATCAGATATCTATTCTCATATTTAGAATAACTAAGCTTCTGTAACAAATGTATGATTGGCTAATGATGAATCTCTTCCTGTGAACTTCAGAATCAGGTAACGCCCAAATTAGTTTATCTGGGGAACAAGCACCCTGAAGGTTTAGCCTTGCATCTCGCAGCCTGTCTGATAAAGCGAATGCTACATACCTGTAGAAGGTATTCTCCGAGGACAGCAGGCTGATTGTTCTCACTGATGGGTTGACGTCCTCGGCAGCCCCCTCCATCGGAAACTTTACTAGCAAAGGCCTTTGCTAGTCCTCGCGCGCCCATGCGCACCGCGCATGCGCGGCCATCTTCCCGCCCGAAACCGGCTCGAGCCGGCCAGTCCAGTATGTAGCAAGACAATACACTTCAAGGGAAGACACAACTCCAAAGGGGAGGCGGGCGGGTTTGTGAGAACAATCAGCCTGCTGTCCTCGGAGAATACCTTCTACAGGTATGTAGCATTCGCTTTCTCCGAGGACAAGCAGGCTGCTTGTTCTCACTGATGGGGTATCCCTAGCCCCCAGGCTCACTCAAAACAACAACCATGGTCAATTGGGCCTCGCAACGGCGAGGACATAACTGAGATTGACCTAAAAAATTTACCAACTAACTGAGAGTGCAGCCTGGAACAGAACAAACAGGGCCCTCGGGGGGTGGAGTTGGATCCTAAAGCCCAAACAGGTTCTGAAGAACTGACTGCCCGAACCGACTGTCGCGTCGGGTATCCTGCTGCAGGCAGTAATGAGATGTGAATGTGTGGACAGATGACCACGTCGCAGCTTTGCAAATTTCTTCAATAGAGGCTGACTTCAAGTGGGCTACCGACGCAGCCATGGCTCTAACATTATGAGCCGTGACATGACCCTCAAGAGCCAGCCCCGCCTGGGCGTAAGTGAAGGAAATGCAATCTGCTAGCCAATTGGATATGGTGCGTTTCCCTACAGCCACTCCCCTCCTATTGGGATCAAAAGAAACAAACAATTGGGCGGACTGTCTGTGGGGCTGTGTCCGCTCCAGATAGAAGGCCAATGCTCTTTTGCAGTCCAATGTGTGCAGCTGACGTTCAGCAGGGCAGGAATGAGGACGGGGAAAGAATGTTGGCAAGACAATTGACTGGTTAAGATGGAACTCCGACACAACCTTCGGCAGAAACTTAGGGTGAGTGCGGAGGATTACTCTGTTATGATGAAATTTGGTGTAAGGAGCCTGGGCTACCAGGGCCTGAAGCTCACTGACTCTAGGAGCTGAAGTAACTGCCACCAAGAAAATGACCTTCCAGGTCAAGTACTTCAGATGGCAGGAATTCAGTGGCTCAAAAGGAGGTTTCATCAGCTGGGTGAGAACGACATTGAGATCCCATGACACTGTAGGAGGCTTGACAGGGGGCTTTGACAAAAGCAAACCTCTCATGAAGCGAACAACTAAAGGCTGTCCTGAGATCGGCTTACCTTCCACACGATAATGGTATGCACTGATCGCACTAAGGTGAACCCTTACGGAGTTGGTCTTAAGACCAGACTCAGACAAGTGCAGAAGGTATTCAAGCAGGGTCTGTGTAGGACAAGAGCGAGGATCTAGGGCCTTGCTGTCACACCAGACGGCAAACCTCCTCCATTGAAAGAAGTAACTCCTCTTAGTGGAATCTTTCCTGGAAGCAAGCAAGATGCGGGAGACACCCTCTGACAGACCCAAAGAGGCAAAGTCTACGCTCTCAACATCCAGGCCGTGAGAGCCAGAGACTGGAGGTTGGGATGCAGAAGCGCCCCTTCGTCCTGTGTGATGAGGGTCGGAAAACACTCCAATCTCCACAGTTCTTCGGAGGACAACTCCAGAAGAAGAGGGAACCAGATCTGACGCGGCCAAAAAGGAGCAATCAGAATCATGGTGCCTCGGTCTTGCTTGAGTTTCAACAAAGTCTTCCCCACCAGAGGTATGGGAGGATAAGCATACAGCAGACCCTCCCCCCAATCCAGGAGGAAAGCATCCGATGCCAGTCTGCCGTGGGCCTGAAGCCTGGAACAGAACTGAGGGACTTTGTGGTTGGCTCGAGATGCGAAGAGATCCACCAAGGGGGTGCCCCACGCCTGGAAGATCTGTCGCACTACTTTGGAACTGAGCGACCACTCGTGAGGTTGCATGATCCTGCTCAATCTGTCGGCCAGACTGTTGTTTACGCCTGCCAGGTATGTGGCTTGGAGCACCATGCCAAGACGGCGAGCCCAGAGCCACATGCTGACGGCTTCCTGACACAGGGGGCGAGAACCGGTGCCCCCCTGCTTGTTGACGTAGTACATGGCAACCTGGTTGTCTGTCTGAATTTGGATAATTTGTTGGGACAGCCGATCTCTGAAAGCCTTCAGAGCGTTCCAGATCGCTCGCAACTCCAGAAGATTGATCTGCAGATCGCGTTCCTGGAGGGACCAGCTTCCTTGGGTGTGAAGCCCATCGACATGAGCTCCCCATCCCAGGAGAGACGCATCCGTTGTCAGCACTTTTTGTGGCTGAGGAATTTGGAAAGGGCGTCCCAGAGTCAAATTGGACCAAATCGTCCACCAATACAGGGATTTGAGAAAACTCGTGGACAGGTGGATCACGTCCTCTAGACCCCCAGCAGCCTGATACCACTGGGAGGCTAGGGTCCATTGAGCAGATCTCATGTGAAGGCGGGCCATGGGAGTCACATGAACTGTGGAGGCCATGTGGCCCAGCAATCTCAACATCTGCCGAGCTGTGATCTGCTGGGACGCTCGCACCCGCGAGACGAGGGACAACAAGTTGTTGGCTCTCGTCTCTGGAAGGTAGGCGCGAGCCATCCGAGAATCCAGCAGAGCTCCTATGAATTCGAGTTTCTGCACTGGGAGAAGATGGGACTTTGGATAATTTATCACAAACCCCAGTAGCTCCAGGAGGCGAATAGTCATCTGCATGGACTGCAGGGCTCCTGCCTCGGATGTGTTCTTCACCAGCCAATCGTCGAGATATGGGAACACGAGCATCCCCAGCCTGCGAAGTGCCGCTGCTACCACAGCCAGGCACTTTGTGAACACCCTGGGCGCAGAGGCGAGCCCAAAGGGTAGCACACAGTACTGGAAGTGACGTGTGCCCAACTGGAATCGCAGATACTGTCTGTGAGCTGGCAGTATCGGGATGTGTGTGTAGGCATCCTTCAAGTCCAGAGAGCATAGCCAATCGTTTTGCTGAATCATGGGGAGAAGGGTGCCCAGGGAAAGCATCCTGAACTTTTCTTTTACGAGATATTTGTTCAGGGCCCTTAGGTCTAGGATGGGACGCATCCCCCCTGTTTTCTTTTCCACAAGGAAGTACCTGGAATAGAATCCCAGCCCTTCTTGCCCGGATGGCACGGGCTCGACCGCATTGGCGCTGAGAAGGGCGGAGAGTTCCTCTGCAAGTACCTGCTTGTGTTGGAAGCTGTAAGACTGAGCTCCCGGTGGGCAATTTGGAGGTTTGGAAGTCAAATTGAGGGTGTATCCTTGCCGGACTATTTGAAGAACCCACTGGTCGGAGGTTATGAGAGGCCACCTTTGGTGAAAAGCTTTCAACCTCCCCCCAACTGATACTTGTACTGCGGCTATGCTCTGCTGGAGCCAGTCAAAAGCTCGCCCCTTGCTTTTGCTGGGGAGCCGCGGGGGCTTGCTGAGGCGCACGCTGCTGACGAGAGCGAGCGCGCTGGGGCTTAGCCTGGGCCGCAGGCTGTCGGGAAGGAGGATTGTACCTATGCTTGCCAGAAGCATAAGGAGCAGTCCTCCTTCCCCCGAAAAATCTTCTACCTGTAGAGGTAGATGCTGAAGGCTGCCGGCGGGAGAACTTGTCGAATGCGGTGTCCCGCTGGTGGAGATGCTCTACCACCTGCTCGACTTTTTCTCCAAAAATGTTGTCCGCACGGCAAGGCGAGTCCGCAATCCGCTGCTGGAGTCTATTCTCCAGGTCGGCGGCACGCAGCCATGAGAGCCTGCGCATCACCACACCTTGAGCAGCGGCCCTGGACGCAACATCAAAAGTGTCATACACTCCTCTGGCCAGGAATTTTCTGCATGCCTTCAGCTGCCTGACCACCTCCTGAAAAGGCTTGGCTTGCTCAGGGGGAAGAGCATCAACCAAGCCCGCCAACTGCCGCACATTGTTCCGCATGTGTATGCTCGTGTAGAGCTGGTAAGACTGGATCTTGGCCACGAGCATAGAAGAAGGTAGGCCTTCCTCCCAAAGGAGTCTAAGGTTCTAGGGTCTTTGCCCGGGGGCGCCGAAGCATGCTCCCTAGAACTCTTAGCCTTCTTTAGGGCCAAATCCACAACTCCAGAGTCATGAGGCAACTGAGTGCGCATCAGCTCTGGGTCCCCATGGATCCGGTACTGGGACTCAATTTTCTTGGGAATGTGGGGATTACTTAATGGTTTTGTCCAGTTCGCCAGCAATGTCTTTTTTAGGACATGATGCATGGGTACTGTGGACGCTTCCTTAGGTGGAGAAGGATAGTCCAGGAGCTCAAACATTTCAGCCCTGGGCTCGTCCTCCACAACCACCGGGAAAGGGATGGCCGTAGACATCTCCTGGACAAAGGAAGCGAAAGACAGACTCTCAGGAGGAGAAAGCTGCCTTTCAGGAGAGGGAGTGGGATCAGAAGGAAGACCCTCAGACTCCTCGTCAGAGAAATATCTGGGGTCTTCCTCTTCCTCCCACGAGGCCTCACCCTCGGTGTCAGACACAAGTTCACGAACCTGTGTCTGCAACCTCGCCCTGCTCGACTCAGTGGAACCACGTCCACGATGGGGGCGTCGAGAGGTAGACTCCCTCGCCCGCATCGGCGAAGCTCCCTCCGCCGACGTAGTCGGGGAGCCTTCCTGGGAGGTGGCCGCGGTCGGCACCGCACGCGGTACCGACATCGGGGACCTCAACCTGGGCGATGGGCCAGCCGGCGCCACGCTCGACGGTACCGGAGGCGCAAGCACCGCCGGTACCGGAGGGGTAGGGCGCAACAGCTCTCCCAGAATCTCTGGGAGAACGGCCCGGAGGCTCTCGTTTAGAGCGGCTGCAGAGAAAGGCTGAGAGGTCGATGCAGGCGTCGACGTCAGAACCTGTTCCGGGCGAGGAGGCTGTTCCGGGCTGTCCAGAGTGGAGCGCATCGACACCTCCTGAACAGAGGGTGAGCGGTCCTCTCGGTGCCGATGCCTGCTGGGTGCCGAATCCCTCGGCGACCCAGAGCTCTCGGTGCCGACATGGGGAGGAGACCGGTGTCGATGCTTCTTCGACTTCTTCCGAAGCATGTCACCGGAGCTCCCCGGCACCGATGAGGAGGACGTAGAATCCATCCGTCGCTTCCTCGGGGCCGAGACCGAAGAGGGTCGATCTCGGGGGGGCTGTACCGCAGGAGCCCTCAGGGTAGGAGGAGACCCACCCGAAGGCTCACCGCCACCAGCAGGGGAATGGACAGCCCTCACCTGCACTCCTGACGATGCACCTCCGTCCGACGACATCAGCAGACGAAGTCTCGGTACCACCGACGTCGATACAGTCGCCCGATGCCTCGGCGCCGATGCAGAGGTCCGATGCCTCGATGCAGTCGATGAAGTGGCAGCCAAGGAAGATGGTCCGGACGCTGACGACGTCGATGCACTCGATGCCTCCGGTGCCGATGTCGACGAAGAGCCCGAGAACAAAACGTTCCACTGGGCTAATCTCGCTACCTGAGTCCGCCTTTGTAACAGGGAACACAGACTGCAGTTCTGAGGGCGGTGCTGGGCCCCTAGACACTGAAGGCACGCAGAGTGCCTATCAGTGAGCGAGATTACCCGGGCGCACTGGGTGCACTTCTTGAAGCCACTGGAAGGCTTCGATGTCATGGGCGGAAAAATCACGCCGGCGAAATCAAAAGCCGAAATGGCGAAAATGTAGCACCAAAATGTAGAGGGAGAAAAATCTCGACCGAGGCCAAAATGAGGCCTACCCCGACGACGAAAGAAAACTTACGGGGCGAAAATTGAGAAAATACGGGAAGGGCAGAAAACCCGAAAGGGTCTTCCGGAACAATTCCGGAGCGCTTCCCGAACTCTTTTTGAAAAAAATAATAAGAAACACGTCGAAAAGGACGCGCGAGGTCGACTCTCCGGGGCACGAACGGCGTAACACGACCGTACCGAGCGCGGACGAAAGAAGACTGGCCGGCTCGAGCCGGTTTCGGGCGGGAAGACGGCCGCGCATGCGCGGTGCGCATGGGCGCGCGAGGACTAGCAAAGGCCTTTGCTAGTAAAGTTTCCGATGGAGGGGGCTGCCGAGGACGTCAACCCATCAGTGAGAACAAGCAGCCTGCTTGTCCTCGGAGAAAGAGCAGTTATAGGGCTAAACGATATCTATGTACAAAGACCAAAATGTGCTTTTAAATATCAACTTGAATATAATCATATATTCTGTATTCATCCCTGGTAGTGATTAGCTTGGAAATGTATTCCCAACAGGGAGGGGGTGGAAAATTTACAATTTATTTATACAGATTTTTTATTGAACTCGTTAAACTGCTGTTCTCCTACACTACTATACAATGCTCTGTTTTTATTTATTTAGAAAAAGATGACCCTAAGAACAGTAATGCAGAGACACATAAATGGAAGCTCAGTGAGAAGCCTGAAGAGGAAAAGATGTTATCAGAAAGAGAGAAAGAAGAGACTTCGTCCTGTTCTGACCGGGGAGAAAAGGGAAAAAATCAAAATAAACAAAAACCTTCAACAGGAAGCTCAGCTCCGTGTGAACATTGTACCAGTAATATCACACAAACAGTGGAAGAACAGACAAACCAGATGAGAGTTCAGAAATGTTTGTGTGATGGATGTGAGATATTCCTTAATGATCATTTAACTCTGAAATCACATCAGAGATCCGATACTGAAGAGAGACCATATACAGGTACGGACTGTGGGAAAACCTTCAGTCAAAAGAGAGAACTACAGCAACAGCAGAAAACATGCATAAGAGAGACACACTGTATAGGTGGAAAAGATTTCGGTAGGAAGAAAGAGAAACATGAGAACAATAATAAAGAAACTAGAGTGTGTACAACTACAATAGATGAGAAAACCTTTATCAATAAAGGAAGCGTTACAAAATACCAGAAAAATGACACTGATGAGAGATTATCTGCATGTTCTAGTCGTGACAAAAGCTTCAGTCAGGAAGAAAATGTCATAAGAAATACAAAATTCCACCCAGAAGAGATACTAGTTTCAAGTGCTGAGTGTAAGAAAAAATTCAGCCATAGAGAAACATTCACAGATCATAAAACAGCTCAGACTGGTGAAGAATCAATGGCTACTACTAAATCTGAAAAAGTCTTTTGCAGAAAGACAAACCTCTCAAAGTACCAGAAAATTCAGAAAAATGAAAGCTTGTGTACTTCTGCTGACAGTGGTACAAGTGCTTGCTGGAAAAGAAACCTCCCAGTGCACGAGAGAAACCACAAAGGAATGAAACCACTTAACTGTACTGAGTGTAATAAAATCTTCAGTCGGAAGGGAAATCTCACAAATCACCAGAGAATTCACACAGGAATGAAACCATTCATCATCTGCAGTGAGTGTAATAAAAGCTTCAGTCAAAAGGGAAACCTCAGAATACACCAGAGAATCCACACAGGAATGAAACCATTCATCTGCACTGAGTGTAATAAAAGCTTCAGTCAGAAAACAAGCCTCACAATACACCAGAGAATCCACACAGGAATAAAACCATTCATCTGCACTGAATGTAATAAAAGCTTCAGTCAGAAGGGACACCTCACAATACACCAGAGAATCCACACAGGAGTGAAACCATTCATCTGCACTGAGTGTAATAAAAGCTTCAGTCGGAAAACAAGCCTCATAGAACACGAGAGAATCCACACAGGAATGAAACCATTCATCTGCAGTGAGTGTAATAAAAGCTTCAATCGGAAGGAACACCTCACCATACACCAGAGAATCCACACAGGAATGAAGCCATTTAGATTTTCTGAGTGTGGTAAGACCTTCATTGACAAGGAGACACTCACTATGCACCAGAATAGCCATTGAGGAGTAAAACCATTTCCATGTACTGAGTGTGGCAAATGCTTCAGGTTGAAGAAATACATGATAATGCACCAGAGAATCCACGCAGGAGTGAAGCCATTTAGATGTTCTGAGTGTGGTAAAACCTTCACTGAGAAGGGACATCTCGCAAGGCACCACAGAGTTCACAAAGGAGTGAAGCCATTTACGTGTACTGAGTGTGGCAAATGCTTCAGGTTGAAGAAATACATGATACAGCACCAGAGAATCCACACAGGAATGAAACCATTCATCTGCAGTGAGTGTAATAAAAGCTTCTGGGTGAAGGGAGAACTCACAATACACCAGAGAATCCACACAGGAATGAAACCATTCATCTGCAGTGAGTGTAATAATAGCTTCACTCAGAAGGTAAACCTCACAACACACCAGAGAATCCACACTGGAGTAAAGCCTTTTGCATGTTCTGAGTGTGATAGAAGCTTTACTGGGAAAGAAGCACTCAGAATACACTGGAGAATCCACAAAGGCATCAAACCATTTACTTGCTCTGAGTGTAATAAAAGCTTCAGTCAGAAAACAAGCCTCACACAACACCAGAGAATCCACACAGGAATGGAACTGTTCATTTGCACTGAGTGTAATAAAAGCGTCAGTCAGAAGAAATACCTCACAGAACATCAGAGCATCCACACAGGAATGAAACCATTCATCTGCAGTGAGTGTAATAAAAGCTTCAGTCAGAAGGTAAGCCTCAGAAAACACCAGACAATCCACACTGGAGTAAAGCCTTTTGCATGTACTGAGTGTGGTAGAAGCTTTGCTGTGAAAGAAGCACTCAGAAGACACTGGAGAATCCACAAACGCATCAAACCATTTATTTGCACTGAGTGTAATAAAAGCTTCAGTCATAAAACAAGCCTCACAAAACACCAGAGAATCCACACAGGAATGAAACCGTTGATCTGCAGTGAGTGTAATAAAAGTTTTATTCATAAAACAAACCTCAGAATACTGTATAATTATGGTACAGCCAGAGACCCCCCCCCCCCCCACTGGAATGGTGGCGGGCACAGTCATAGAGCTCAGGCTATTACAGACCTTGGCTGAGTCAGAAATCTGATGGCTGACATAACTGGGAGCTTACTGGAAAAGTATGACCTAGTGTGTAGCCCGGATTGAGGCCTAAATAAGCTAAATTAGGAAAAGTTAGGTCAATAGGTATGGAAACAAAATGGAGGATTTCAGCACAAGATGGAAGCCGTATCTGTTACAAAGTGGAATTTTCTCTAATGTAAGTTATTAAAACAAGTTGAGAAATGAGTGAGTCATGCCAGGTGCAAAGAAAATAGGGGACTAGCTGTCCAAGAGGGGAGGGAGACTTTCCTGTGAGCAGGATTGTGGTCAGCCATGGTGTGAGAAAGGAAAGGTGTAGCTGGATGCAGGGTCTTGCTTAAGATTTGTGATCAAGCGAGCTAAAGACAAAACCATGTTAGCAACATAAAAGCTACTCATTAGCATGAGCCAATCAGTGACAACCATGACATTAGCATAGATCCAATCAGGTATATCTATTGTCATATTATCCATATCCTGAGGGCACCTATAAAAATCAGGGTATTTCCTGGTTTAAGTTAGAGAGAAGGGTTGCCACTCTCTCTCTCCAAGGGAAACCAATGTGTCCAGCAGAATTGACAAATTACCTAATTGCTTTCCCTTGTAAAACCTTTAATTGGTAAAAGAAATTATAAAAGATTAGGAATTAATTAACACCTGTTTGCAGCTGGATTATATTCCTATAATTAATTGATTGTACGTGCCTGTTCTCAATCACTGATTTGACTTGAACCTTGGTAAATAAACTCCTCATTCCAAATGATGATTTGTGGGCTTCACTTAATGATGAAAGGCTGTAAGTATAAATGCTTTTGCTGTATCAGGCTATCTTTCGCTGCATTGTATAACTTGTAATCTAAATCCAGTTTGTCATAAGGCTGGTATCTTTTCCTTAGACCTAACATCTCTCTTAGTGGCAATTCCTTTTAAAACTTCACAACTCCTTGATTACCCCAGTACTAGTGCTATTTAGAGATGGAGTCAGATTTAAGGTCACTCCAGCCTTCTTGGGGGTCTCTGAACCCCTAAAATTAAAGCATTGGTGACCCAGTGTTCGATTTAAGCACGCCACCAGAATTTTTGTCAAAGTGGGGGTTGATTATAGATCTTGACTGAAATTCTGTTGTTTTATCTTCCAATTGAATGTTGCCCTTACTAACATAATTTTTGGCTGAATTTATAAACTGCTGTTTTATTTTTGCTTTCTGGTCTCTTTCTGAAACTGCTTCTGAGACTTTCAGAATTAAGATGCTATATTTGGCAATCTAATCTGTTGCCCGGTTTCGTTAAAACTCAGAGACAGATTTTTTTAAATGCTGCAAGAGACAGACTGGTAGATCTTATCGTGTTCCACAATGTGGTTATAAAGTTTAAAAAAAAAGTTTGCTTCTTTTCCCTTAATAGAGGAGTTCTCAATACTAAATCTTATCTCTATTTCTCCTGCATGGTCCCCTTTTTTTTTTTAGATACTTCCTGAGAACACTTCCTCTGTTGCTACAAGGTTTTTCTTACTGCAACATTTTTTCACTTCCCCTTTTCTGGCTTGGGTGGTTCCCTCCCCATATCTAGTAGGCATCTCCGTGACTTTTTCAGTGAGCCTGTCACTGCTGCTAGTCTGGGAAGCTTTTCTGCAGCCCTATGTTACCTAACTTAATTTCTAAACTTTTTTTTTGTTGCACTCCTGTAGAAACTGTTCCTAAGATGCTCATTATTGCTTGGCAACAGTTTCCACTACTTGTTTCCTGTTTCACTGAATCTATTGGCAGTCTGTCAGCCTGAACTTCTGAAGTTGTTTCTTAAGATTAGAGATTTCAATTTGTTTCTACCTGGGGCTTTCTCCTACGTCCCTTACATTCTATTTTTCAAGTGGGTAGAGCCCATGTTCGGGATTGCATAGTAGTAGTAGAAACCACCGAATGACCCACACAGGAAGGTACATATAAATATCTAGGAGTGGAGGAAGAAACGACTAAAAAGCTGAAATGGCTGAGAGAAAATATCAGTAATGACTATTATAGGAGACTTCCTGCACTCTCATATTGTTTTGGTATTTCAGACTGGTCTCTTAAACACCTGCAAAAACTAGGGGGCCCTTTTACTAAGCTGCGTAGACGCCTACGAGCACCCAATGTGCATCAATTTTAGTCATCACCCGGCTACCGCGTGGCCTGGGCAGTAATTTCAATTTTTATGTGTGTCCACTACGTGCGTCAGAAAATTATTTATATTTTCTGTGCATGGCGGAAACCGGACGGTAATTGTCATTCTATGCCAGTCCTGATTTTAAACTTACATCCCAAAGTAGTGTAGTAATTGTAGTCCATGATTCTAGCCATTGAAATCAGTGCTGTAGGTCCCATTATTACAAGAAATGATTTACTTGGGGGAAAGAGCTCTAGAGCACTCGCTACTGTTTATAATTTAAGAGCAGGCGCTGTATTTATAAGTTTTAGGATATCAATTTCTCCACCAATCACCAAAGGTGATAATTGCAATAAATTAAATAAATTAAGTATATATCTGTTGAAATGCAGTATTCTGTACTGCAAGATTTGAAAGCATGTACTCAGAGCATGGCACTATACTATATACTCAGAACACAAAGAGACTATATTTTTAGCTTCAAAAAAGTTGATTTAATATACAAATCATGTAAATAATATTGCAAACCAAACGAGAGGTAGGTCTTACAGATCGTTACAGATAATCTGTTCTTAAGTAAGGTAGCAAATCTAGATCAAAAGTTATAACTTACAGGAGAGTCTTTGTCACAGAACTGAGTGATGAGCACATGGTCAGGACAGGAGCAGGGCTTCTGCAGTGAGTGGATCTGAGTTGCTTGCAGCTGAAGAGAGAATCTGAATCTTGGGGAAACAGCTTTTGCTTTTATATCTTGCAAGCTGCAGGAGGATATGATCACAGAGTCCCAGCACCTGCTTCCTGGTTTGCACTGGATAACTTGCAAGACATTATGGTTATTGTAGGCTGTTCACATGATCTACAGATGTCCCTGCGTCTGTTTGTCTGATAGATGATGGGAGGGGGCAGGTATACCTCTGATGACAGGCAAATGTTTTGTTTATGCTTTTCCTCTGAGTTCTTTGTTTTCAATGGGGTCACCAGACTTTCTGTCTCTTGGGTCTTTGGTTTTCGGAGATGTCTGGATGGAGTGTTCAGGTACCCACCTTAGTCAAGCTTTTGTTAGGTGGGAGGGCAGAGGAAGCTATATATCTCTCTTTTGTCTTTGTTAAGTGTTTGTAATTGACTAGCCCTGCTACCAGAAATTCCCAAGGAAAAGGGGAAAGAAGGTATTGAAATGCAGTTTCAATACATCTTTTAAAAGCTGCATTTTTATATTGATAATTCTGACAATTGGCTTATACCATAACACCATAATGCACCAGGATGAAGTTGGCAGAAATCCAGGACCGGCCAAAAAGTCTCCCTCCTGGAATGGGTAACTTGGCAGCTCTGCCAGGTTGCTCCACCACTTTGACAACAGCATATAGTGTTTCAAATTCCCTTCCAGTACAACCATTTTTAAATCTGTTTTCTACTCCCGCACCTTCGGCCTCTTCATTTCGTGAATGTTTTCAAACTCTGTCAAAACAATGTAGTATTTCTTCTCAAAAAAGCATGAGAAAAAGATACTGGTGAACATTTGTCAAACAAAGAATCGTCTCTCTTCTGGTTAAATGGCCAGAGTGCCTCCCTCTCCTATTTTATGCAACACTTCTACTTGTTTGGAGAACCACATAGGCTTCCTGCTTCTCTTGTTTTTATTTACTTTCCTCACAAAAAGATCAGTCGCCATATTTATAGCAGCCTTTAGCTTGGACCACTGTTTTTCCCCCATTTTATCAAAATCAGTATGTCTGATATAGCTTCCTAAAAGAAACATCCATAATTATTAATTATTAAAACGGATTTGGGGAGGAGACCACGTGATGAGTTGAGGGGACCGGATGCGAGATAGCTCTTCTCTGAGGCCTTTCCTTCCCACTCGCGCCCAGCAAAGATTGCCACGGTTCCCAACCACCACCCCACGAGGAGGAGAGTGAGGGGGACTTTATGGACCTGTTTGTCACTCGTAACGATCCGAACATGCCTCCAAAAAGCGGGAAGAAGGATGATAAGTCCCGACCTCTAAACAACAAAATGGCTGTGAGCCTTACACCGGAGAAAAACTCTTTTGAATTTACCTTCGTGCAACTTCAGCAGATTACCACCACAGTAAAGTCTGCGATGGAGCCCCAACTACAGCAGCTTTCCGGCCAACTTACCTCTCTCGAATCGCTACTGGCAGAAACCACAAAGCTAACTGGCGAGTTACAACAACGGATGTCGGCGGTGGAGGACGAGGAGGCCGGAATGGCATCATGGATGAAGGAGCTCACTGATCTGGTGCAGAAACATTCTCAACTAGTGAATGAATTGGAAAACCGGTCGAGGCGGGACAATTTACGGATCGTCGGGTTCCCGGAATCCACTCCAGAACAGCATTTATCGGAAGTATTAGAAAAATGGCTAAAATCGGAGTTTGCACTATCAGACAGTGTAGAGCCACTGTGCCTCGAGAGAGCTCATCGGGTGGGATGCAAGACAGACCCAACTCAGCAACCGAGAGTAATCATGATCAGAATACATAATTACATCCATAAAGTGGAAATATTGAGAGGGATGCGGCAGAAGAGGGACTCCTTAACCTTTGAAGGTACACCAATCAAAATATTCCAGGACTTCTCCGCATCGTTGCAAGAACGACGTCGGGCATTTGGGCCTGTATGTAAAACTTTGGCTCTCACCAAACAAAGATTTGCCTTGATATACCCCGCGATCTTAAAAGTATATTATCAGGAGAAATGGCAGACTTATAGAAATCCACACGAGATTCCAGCGGACTTAACTAAGACCTTTCCACCGTGAGGATTAAAGACATTAACAACTAGAGTGAACCTGGGGTGATAAAGTGATCCAATTGTTGGAGTAGTGAGTATGTATGTGGAACTGTTTGCGAAGTTGATGTTCTAGGCAATTTACTGTTCTTGGGTGCGGGGCAGTGGGGGGGGGAGGGGAGGCCACCATCATTGATCTCCACAGCAGTTAAAGTTTGGTTAGTGAGTAGTTACTTTGGATAAGGGATTGGGACAAGCACGGGGGGAGGGAGGGAGGGAGGAATGGGAGGGGAGATAGGTTGAGACACAAGACTTTTGCACCTTTTAAGAAACTGACTAGGTTCACACATGATCTACACATGGCCTTGGTTTTCATAAACAGACTACATGGTTCTTTGGGCGAGGCTGGGCGCCTGAGGAACGGCATTAACATCTCACTAACTGCACAAGATAACCTGCACAAGCTCAAAAGTTAAGTCCATTCGATTTACCACATGGAATGTGGGGGGTATTTCAACCCCGATCAAAAGAGCGAAAATAGCAGCTCTGAATAGGCATAAAACGGACATAGGCTGCTTACAGGAAACTAGGCTCTCGGCGGCGGAACACACAAAGTTAAGACGCCAGTGGGTGGGAGAGGTACACTCGTCTTCATCGGGGGATCGCAAGGGGGGGGTGGCCATATTAATACGGAAAGGATTGGCTGCTAAGTCAGAGGTAGTTGAAGTGGACCCGGAAGGGCGATACATCTTGATTCGATTGTGGTTACATGACAGGGAATTTTTGATACTGGGTTTATAGGGGCCAAACACTTATGATCCCAAATTTTTAGCCCAATTAATTCGACTCTGTGTGCCCTATCAATCGATGCAACTCATGGTGATGGGCGACTTTAATTTGGTGTCCCACCAGGAGGAAGTGACGTCATCGGAGGTAATGGCTGCTTGAAAGCCGGGCTCCGATAGTCCTGAAGTAAAATAAGCAATAACCCTTCTCTGCGTGCGATCGAAAACGGCTTAAAAAGCAGGAACTGCATGCTGAACAACATTGGAATCGATCGAGAAGATGGAAAAGCGGGACGAACTGCCTAATCTTTCTCAATACGCGTTTTCGGGCAGCGGCCTCCCAAAACGCATGGCAAATATGGAGGACGAAGTCTACAACACGCCGGAGCTTTTTGAGGAGCAAGCGAACACCGGCAGGCCCCTGTCACAAGATTCGGTAGAGGAAGCGGAGAAGGGCTTTCCGGAGCTGCGATCGTGGTTGAAAGAAATGCGCACTGATATAAAAGCGGTGAGGACAAAGCTGGAAACTCTTGGAGAGGAGCTAAGGGGTGAGATAGCAGAGATTGGGCATAGAGTAGAGGAGGTCGAGACCAGATTGGAAGACTATACAGAGGATATGGGGGCGATGGACAGAAAAATAATTGACTTGCAAATCGGGCAGCAGCGTATCGACGGCCAGCTTGAGGACTTGGAGAATCGCAGCCGTCGCTGCAATCTACGATTTCGCGGGCTGCCCGATACCCCCACCTATCAGGAGGCAGAAACGGTGGTACAACAAATTGTCAGCTCCCTACTCTCGACTGCTGAGGCCCCGATAGCTCCGGATCAGGTGATACTGGAGAGGGCACACCGAACCATGGGGCCCACCCGAAATAACCTCCCGAGAGATATTATAGCTTGTTTCAGAGACTTCAAATTAAAAGAAAGAATTTTGAAGGCCGCCCGTCTGAAGGAAGACTTTAAATGGGATACATACCGTGTGGAAGTCTACCAGGACCTAGCAGTGGCGACACTAAAGCGCCGAGCAGAACTTAAGCCATTCACAGCCAAATTGAGAGAGTTGGGCCTACGCTATCGCTGGAGGCACCCATTTGCGCTGGTCTTCTATAAAGATGGCCAGCAACATCAAGTTAAATCGCTGGAGGAGGCCCGAGTGATAATCCCGGAGGGTGAAATAGCGGAGGAACCAGCGAGAACTAGACCACAGAAATCATCTATGGGAAATCGACCTCACTCAAAGTGGCAAAGGGTGGGCCGCAAGAGGTTGGAGCGCCAACAGTCAGCACAGCGCCTAACCTGAAGAAATGGCGATGGTTCCAAACAGATGGGTCGAGTGAAGGGTCCTGCACACGGAGTGAAGCAAGGCAGTACGCTCTGGTTGCATTCAAGTTAAGACTGGAATTATTGTTGGGTTTATCTTTTTACTTAGCATTTGTTGGACAAGACTGCACTTCCCCTCATGAAGCGCCAATTCCATAGGGAAGAAGCGCAAAGGTTGAAAAGGTGGGGGGGAGAATTTAACAGTAAGGGGATTAGGGATTGGAGGTATAAGGGGCAAGAGTTAAGAAGAGGGGATTATAGGGCACAAGGGAGGAAGGGAAGGGTATGGAGAGAGGGTCTCTTCCGATGTTGGAATTGGAAGCATAAGGTTGACCTGTTTAATATGTATAGATGGAATGCAAATGTATAACTATAAATGTTAGAGGCCTCAATACTCCTCAAAAGCGAAAACAGCTATTTGGAGATGTGCTTCGCCTGGGGGCGGACGTTGTCTTCCTACAGGAGACGCACTTAAAACGCACTCATGAGCACCTGATGCGCCATAAGAGATATCCTGGGATATATTGCGCATCCAGTTCAGATGGAAAAAAGAAAAGAGGAGTACTGGTGGCTCTCTCAGATAAATTTGCCTGGGTCATACATAGAGTGATCAAAGATGTAGAGGGTAGATATGTATTGATAATAGCGTCCCTACAGGATAGATATTATACTATGATAAATGTATATGCCCCCAATGAGGGGCATAAGATGTTTCTGGAATCCCTGGAGAAGATTATTCAAATCATGCAAAAGGTCAGCTCTTGGTGGGAGGTGATTTTAACTTAACTATGGATCCACGGGTAGACAACTCTGGCGGGAAGGTGGAGTATGCCAAGAGTGATAGACTAGCATTGAGGGCATGGTTAAACCGTTGGAATTTGCGGGACCTGTGGAGGGCCCATCATGGGGGTGAAAGAGACTATACCTATTACGCTCCTCAATATCAGTCATACTCCAGAATTGATTTTTGGTTGGGCGATGGAGAACTGAGTGGTTCACTAGGGAAAATAGAGATATTGCCATGTAGCTGGTCGGACCACTCCTATGTGGCACTGACCCTGAAAATGGGGGGTGAACACAAAAAGCGTAAATACTGGAGGCTAAACGAAACCCTTCTCTTAGATCCACAAAATATCACACAAATAGAACAATATATAAGAGAATATATTCAGATCAATGACACGGAGGAGGTGCACCCTACGAGTGTTTGGGAGGGTTTAAAGGCAGTATTGCGAGGTAAATTAATAGCACTACAGACACACCTTTATAAAAAACAAAAAGCACAAGAGGCAGCGATACGCCAACAGCTAGAAAATCTGGAAAGAGACCATAAGGCAGACCCAAATAATCTTAATGTTGAACAGAAATTACATCAGGTTCGGCTACAGCTAAATGAACTACAATTAGCAGAGATCACTATTCAACTCCAGCGGGTACAACAGGAACACTTTGAATTCGGAAATAGGGCCAGTAGACTACTAGCACACAAACTTAAGAACCAGGCACAGCGTAATTGGATATCGGGTATTATAGACCAGGAGGGGGCTCGATGCACACAAACGGAACAGATTCAGGAAGCTTTTAGCCAATTTTATGAACAATTATACCAATCAGAACAAAAAGCATCCCCTCGAGATATAATAAATTACCTACAGGAGACATCACTACCGAAACTTACAAGAGATGAATTGCAGAGGTTATCACAGGACATTACCCTAGAAGAGATAACTGAAACAATAGAGGCCCTCCCCACTAATAAGGCTCCGGGACTAGACGGGTTTCCCGCGCGCTTCTATAAAATATTTAATAAATGGCTGGCCCTGGTATTGTTAAAGGCGATTAACTCCTTTGAAGATATGGAGGAACTCCCATATTCCTGGAGGGTGGCGGAGGTGATCCTCATCCTGAAGCCAGGAAAGGATGAGTCCCAATGTGGATCCTATAGACCAATCTCCTTATTAAATATAGACTATAAAATTTTCACCAAAATCTTGGCATGTAGGATTCAGGGAATCTTGCCTAGGCTTATACATGAGGATCAAGCAGGATTTATAACAGGGAGGCAGACATTTGATAATGTCAGGAGTTTGATGCATGTTGTTCAATACGCAGAGGAGAATACGGCAGTACCAATGATCCTCTTTTCAGTTGATGCCGAGAAGGCGTTTGATCGCGTGGAGTGGTCGTTTCTTTTTGAGACGCTAAAGCAAATAGGTGCTGAATGTAGAAATTGGCCCGGAGAAGGTCTCAGATCACTCTATTGTGTAGATGGACCTAGAGACCCCCCAGATTCTATCAGCAGGCGAGGAGGTGGAGTTTCCTCGCTTACCTTTATCAAAATAAATAATTTAGGTCGTATCTTGCCCAGAAATGGGAAGACTATGCTAAAAATAATGATCAACATAGAGACCAACCAGGTTTATTTTGGGCAACAGCCAAAGCTGTGCTACGAGGCGAGATTATAGCCTATGTCTCAGCTAATAACAAAAAAATAGCATCTGCAATACTGAAGTTAGAAAAAGATCTTAAAAGAGCTAAACTGCAGTATCTTAAACACCCTACTACATCCACAAAGGAGCAGCTCCATACAGTTCAGGTTGCCCTCAATTCTTTATTACATCAACGAGCTATAACTATAAACTATAAATTTCAACGTTATGGGGATCGGTCGGGGGCCTTTTTGGCGAGATTGGTTAAGGCTGGGGGGCCACAGAGGCCAATAGTCTCTCTTAGAGATCCCAGGGGGAAACTCCATAACAAGAGCGAGAAGATGGCTGAAATCTTTCAGAACTTCTTTAGCTCTCTGTACAAGCCATCTCAAACTCCAGTCTCAGAAGAGATTATCCAATTTTTAGACCATGTTAGCCAGCCACATTTGACAGAGCAGAAACAGAGAGATCTTGACCACCCCTTAACACTTAAAGAAATACAAGAGGCAATCAAAACCCTACCTGTAGGATCAGCGCCTGGTCCAGATGGATACTCAGGGGAGTTTTATAAGCTGTTACCAATCTCCTTTTACCCCCGAATCCATGAGTTTTATGAGCAGATTATTAGGGAGGGCAAATTCCCACTATATTTCAATAAGGTATTCATCACACTAATACACAAGTCGGGCCGACCGGAGGATCAGGCAAATTCTTATAGGCCCATCTCCTTAATCAATGTTGATCTTAAGATCCTGGCAAAAGTCATAGTAAATCGGCTGTCTAATATTCTACCCAGATTGGTTGGGGAGGAGCAGGTAGGTTTTGTTAAAACTAGACAAGTAGCCAGCAATGTCCGACGCCTACTATTGGCCATGGCATCTAGCCAACAACAGCAAATCCCAACCTGTCTGTATTCCCTCGACGCTGAAAAAGCTTTTGATAAGATAGAATGGGAATACGTATTTACTGTGTTAACACATATGGGAATTGGTGGGTGGATTATGGGGGCCATAAGAGCCTTATACACATGCCCTGAAGCATCAGTGCTAATTAATGGAGTTCAATCACAATCTTTTCAAATAAGGGTACTAGACAGGGATGCCCTCTTTCACCATCGCTCTTCATTTGGCCATAGAACCCCTCCTGCAGGCCATTAAATATTCAGCAGAGATCCCAGGAATACGAGTTGGGGGTGAAATAATTAAAGCCTTGTCCTTCGTAGATGATCTCTTGATAATTACCACCCAACCGCATGCAACTTTAGGAAAGCTGCTGGATTTGATTCAAGTATTTGGGAGAATGTCAGGTTTTACACTAAATGTGCATAAATCCATTGGCCTTAATGTATATCCTACAGATGAGGACCCGGGTGCATCGGGTACTCCTTTAACCTGGGTAGGGAGTAGAATTAAATATCTAGGCACATACATTACCCAGGATATGACGAGGCTGTTAAGACTTTGTATATCCCGGTGGAGCATGGAGGGTTAGGCCTGCCTATTGAGCATTCGTTACCTCACCATAGCCAGTAGTATGCATCATATATCTGACTGGTATCGATCAACATCAGATTTTTCTGCTACTACAATAGAGACAGTGCTAACTCAAGATACACATTTTAGTTGTTTGCTACATGTGGGAGGGGGTCCACTCCCATCTATACTGACCAACTCGCACATCCTTCCCACTGCAAAAGCAACATGGAAGTGGATTTGTCGTCACCATTGGTTCTCAGCAAGAATGACCCCGTTTATGGCGATTTGTGGCAACCCTAAATTTCCACCAGGGAACATATATCCAGCTTTCACCAGATGGAAAAGGAAAGGACTACAATATTTACTACAAGCTGTAACAGAGGAGGGCCAGATACGACCGTTCGAGGAGTTAAAAACCCAATTCTTGTTACCTCCCTCTGACCGTTTTCACTATTTTCAGTTGAGGCATTATGTGCATAGTCTATCTTGGGAAACGTTAACAGAAGATGTACAAGAGGAACTGTCCTCTGCCTTTTCCTTTCAGTCACAAACTAAGGTTCCAATGCGGATGCACCACAGACATATCCCACCCAGGTCCACCCCGATCCACTCAGGGCCTCCGCTCTAGGTGCCTTCTATCTAATCTTTTTCCAGTTGCTAAAGTACCTTAATCGTTTATGGCCCCTTTTCACATTCTCTTCCTAGCTCTGTCCCTTCCTAATCTTTTCCCTCACCCCCTACCTCTCTCCGCTACAGGAACTCACTTCCCATCCATTGACTTCATCACCTCACCTTCTCTCCTACCCTCTTCCTCCCTCTTGGCTTTTAATCTCCGTCTCTTTCTTCCCTCCATTTTGCCTTCCCCATTCCACCTAAATACCTCTCGCCTTCGACGCCTTCGTGGCCACACCTCTCCTACTCTCCTCCGCTCTCTTTTACTCCTTCTCTTACTCTCAGCTGGTGACATCAATCCCAATCCTGGCCCTCCTCACCAACTATTATCCCAACTCTACAGATCTCACCGTGACCTCTCTAACCTCATCTCTATTCCTCTACTCCCCTCCTCTTCTCTGCCCTTCTCTTGCGCCCTATGGAATGCCCGCTCTATCTGTAACAAACTCCCCTATATCCAGGACCTCTTTATCTCGCGTCACCTCCATCTGCTCGCCATAACAGAAACCTGGCTCTGCCCTGATGACTCTGCTTCAGTCGCAGCCCTGTGCCATGGCGGTTATCTATTTTCACATACTCCTCGCCCTGCTGGCCGTGGGGGCGGTGTTGGACTACTTCTCTCTCCCTCCTCCAGATTTCAACCCCTTCTTCCACCTCAATTTCACTGTTTTTCCTCCTTTGAAGTCCACTCTATCCGCCTTTTCTCTCCTCTGCCTCTTCGAATAGCGGTCATTTATCGCCCCCCTGATAAGTCCCTTTCATCCTTTCTCAGTGACTTTGACGCCTGGCTTGCCTTCTTCCATGATCCTTCCTCCCCCTCTCTCATCCTTGGTGACTTTAATATTCCTGCTAATGATCCTTCCAACTCTTATATTTCCAAGTTACTCGCTTTAACGTCGTCCTTTAATCTCCAACTATGCTCCACCTCCCCCACTCATCAAAATGGTCACTGTCTTGATCTCATCTTCTCCTCCAACTGTTCACCTTCTAGTTTCCTTGCCTCTGATCATCCCTCCTCTGATCACCATCTTATAACTTTCACACTTAAATCTCCTCCCTCCCAGTCCCGTCCTATCCTATCTAATTCATCTAGGAATCTTCATGATATTGACCCTTCATCTCTATCCTCCCATGTTTCAAACCTCCTCTCTACTGTGGCACCATCCACGTCTGTCAACGAGGCTGTTTCTTCTTACAACAATACTCTATCCTCTGCCTTAGACACTCTTGCACCTTTGATGACCCGCCCTGTAAGGTGTACAAAACCCCAACCTTGGCTGAATTCTAATATCCGCTACCTACGTTCCTGTACCCGCTCCGCCGAACGCCTCTGGCGGAAATCTCGGGCCCTTGCTGATTTCTTACACTTTAAATTCATGCTGACCTCCTTCCAATCTGCTCTTTTATGTGCCAAACAGGATTATTATATCCAACTGACCAACTCTCTTGGCTCTAATCCTCGACTTCTCTTCACCACAATGAACTCTCTCCTCAAGGTGCCCCCTCCCCCAACTCCCCCTTCATTATCTCCTCAGACCCTTGCTGAATTCTTTCACAACAAGGTTCAAAAGATAAACCTTGCTTTCTCTACCTCACCAGCTCTCCCTCCACCAGTCCGTTCCCCTCTCTCTCCTTCCCCTCATTCCCTTTCCTCCTTTCCTGAAGTTACTATTGAGGAAACTACACTTCTCCTTTCTTCCTCAAAATGTATCACCTGTTCCTCTGATCCCATTCCCACCCACCTTCTTAATGCCATCTCTCCTACTCTTATTCCTTTTATCTGTCACATTCTCAACCTCTCACTTTCCACTGCGACTGTCCCTGCTGCCTTTAAACATGCTGTGGTCACACCTCTCCTTAAGAAGTCTTCACTTGACCCTACTTGTCCCTCTAATTACCGACCCATCTCCCTCCTTCCTTTTCTCTCCAAATTACTTGAGCGTGCTGTTCACCGCCGCTGCCTTGATTTTCTCTCCTCACATGCTATTCTTGACCCATTACAATCTGGTTTTCGCCCTCTCCACTCAACCGAAACTGCGCTTACTAAAGTCTCCAATGACCTATTACTGGCTAAATCCAGAGGTCAATATTCCATCCTCATTCTTCTTGATCTTTCCGCTGCTTTTGACACTGTCGATCACAACATACTTCTCGATACCCTGTCCTCACTTGGATTCCAGGGCTCTGTCCTTTCCTGGTTCTCTTCCTACCTCTCCCTCCGCACCTTTAGTGTTCACTCTGGTGGATCCTCTTCTACTTCTATCCCTCTGCCTGTCGGCGTACCTCAGGGTTCTGTTCTTGGTCCCCTCCTCTTTTCTATCTACACTTCTTCCCTTGGTTCATTAATCTCATCCCATGGCTTTTCCTACCATCTCTATGCTGATGACTCCCAAATCTACCTTTCTACCCCAGATATCTCACCTTGCATCCAAACCAAAGTTTCAGCGTGCTTGTCTGACATTGCTGCCTGGATGTCTCAACGCCACCTGAAATTAAATATGACCAAAACCGAGCTTCTCATTTTCCCCCCCAAACCCACCTCCCCGCTCCTCCCGTTTTCTATTTCTGTTGATGGCTCTCTCATTCTCCCTGTCTCCTCAGCTCGAAACCTCGGGGTCATCTTTGACTCTTCTCTCTCCTTCTCTGCTCATATCCAGCAGACCGCCAAGACCTGTCGTTCTTTCTTTACAACATCCGTAAATCCGCCCCTTTCTTTCCGAGCACTCTACCAAAACCCTCATCCACACCCTTGTCACCTCTCGTTTAGACTACTGCAATCTGCTTCTTGCTGGCCTCCCACTTAGTCACCTCTCCCCTCTCCAGTCTGTTCAAAACTCTGCTGCCCGTCTCATCTTCCGCCAGGGTCGCTTTACTCATACTACCCCTCTCCTCAAGACCCTTCACTGGCTCCCTATCCGTTTTCGCATCCTGTTCAAACTTCTTCTACTAACCTATAAATGTATTCACTCTGCTGCTCCCCAGTATCTCTCCACACTCGTCCTTCCCTACACCCCTTCCCGTGCACTCCGCTCCATGGATAAATCCTTCTTATCTGTTCCCTTCTCCACTACTGCCAACTCCAGACTTCGCGCCTTCTATCTCGCTGCACCCTACGCCTGGAATAAACTTCCTGAGCCCCTACGTCTTGCCCCATCCTTGGCCACCTTTAAATCTAGACTGAAAACCCACCTCTTTAACATTGCTTTTGACTCGTAACCACTTGTAACCACTCGCATCCACCTACCCTCCTCTCTTCCTTCCCGTTCACATTAATTGATTTGATTTGCTTACTTTATTTATTTTTTGTCTATTAGATTGTAAGCTCTTTGAGCAGGGACTGTCTTTCTTCTATGTTTGTACAGCGCTGCGTATGCCTTGTAGCGCTATAGAAATGCTAAATAGTAGTAGTAGTAGTAGTACATATCAGAGACTCAGTACAAGAACCTAATTATACAGCATTAGCAGGAACTTGGAGTGAGGAGTTGGCAGTTTCAGTATCCAGACCTACATTCCAAGGTTTTGTTCTTAGCATTAAGAGCTCCTCAAAAATGGTGTCATACCAGGAGATGGACTATAAGTTTGCAATGCGGGTGCATATGCCGCCTCGAAGGGCATTCTATGTCGGAGTATCCCCGGACGGAGCGTGCCCTAAGTGAATGGCCCCGGGTGCCACTTTGGGACATATGTTTTGGTCATGTCCTAAGATACAGCTTTTTGGACTAACCTTTTAAATTATATTTCGGCAATGCGACATTCTAAATGGAGACGTGACCCACTCCTATTGTTTGGACAACCTTCATTGACCATTCCTCTCCCGGCGAGCTATAAAGGATTTGTGCGCAGATCGACAACCATAGCCAAGTCAGTAATCTTGAAAGAGTGGATCTCACCCAAAAGTCCTACAATCCAACAATGGCGCTGTAAAATGATTGACTATATGAAGTTTGAGTGGAGAGTGGCAGGATCTGATTTGAAGTTTACGGAATCAGCCTTTTTCCGTGTTTGGACACCATTTTGGCAAACGTTAACCCCAGCGGGGAAAGGATATCTTATGAATATGTGAATATATGTGTGAAAACCTAGAGTATATGTGCAGCAGAGTGTGTATCATACTTCTCAAGGGAGGGAGGGCGGGGGGAGTTAGGGAGGGGGAGAAAATTGTGAGTATATTTCTTGCATTTTGTAGAGACTGTTGTCAGATGAGAGTTCAAACCATTATCAGTTTACTTTGGATAAGCTGTAGGATGCTACTATGATGTGTATGTTTCTTTTTGTGATATCTGATAAGCTGTGACTAACTGTATGTCTTACAATAAACAGAAATTGAAATAAAACGGATTTGGGAAAATCCACTGCTTGTTTCTAGGATAAGCCTCATAAAATGTATTGTACTGTTTTGGGATCTTGCCAGGTACTTGTAACCTGGATTGGCTACAGGATGCTAGGCTTGATGGACATTCAGTCTGTCCCAGTATGGCAATGTAGCATGATATGAGTTTAATTGTCAGAATTATTGATTTTGCTGGATCAGATACAAATGAATATATAAAATATATACAGATGCAAAGACTTTACTTTCTCCTTCCCCCTGGAAACTACTGATAACAAAAACTAGCTAGGTGGATACCTAAGTCCATCAACACATCTCCAAAGAATAAAACTCTGAAGATGGACAGCAATCACAGAGACTACAGTTAACAAAAGACAGTGAAACTCCACCTATTCTCAGACAATGACTCAGACTGAAAAGCCCCTCTACCTATCTAATCAGATAAAAGAAGCCCACTTACTCTCAGACAATGGATGTGTATATCACAGCAGATGTCCAGACAGAAAGTCTTATGATGTCATTAAACATGGGACCCAGTGGCGTAGCAAGGGGGAGGGGCGGTCCACCCCGGGTGTCAGCTCAGGGGGGGTGCTCCCTGCCAGCTGCCCCCTCCTCAGTGAATCGACACCCCCCCGCCCCGACCAGCACCCGCACACTACCTTTAAAAAGAATATCGGGAGGCGAGGCGCAGCGCCTCAGGCCTGCCCTGTACGTAAAAGAAATGTGGACCGTCGGGTCTTCCCTCGCTCTATCTGTCCCGCCCTCCGCTGACGCAACTTCCTATTTCCGCAAGGGTGGGACAGACAGAGCGAGAGAAGGACCGACGGTCCACATTTCTTTTACATGCAGGGCAGGCGCGAGGCGCTGCGCCTCGCCTCCCGATATTCTTTTTAAAGGTAGGGTGCGGGAGCTGGTCGGGGGGGGGTTTCATCGGGCTGCACCCGGGGGGGGTGCAACGGCGAACCGCCCCGCCCCGGGTGGCAGCCCCCCCCCCCGCTACGCCACTGATGGGACCAGTTACCATGCCCCATCTAAAAACCCGATGAAGCCAGTTCTCAGACACCCCACCTGACTTCAGCCTTGGGTCCAGCAAGAAAATATACAAAGCCTGGAAAAATGCCCAGCGCTGGCTCTTGGGATCTGCGTCCTGCTGGACTTCAAGCACATCCTGATAAGATTCTCCAGGCCCCAACTACAATTCTGCAACAAAAGACTCCTATTTCAGCAAGGATCTCCATCACTCCACCCAGCAGCCTCTTATTGAAGTGAATTACCATTATTCAGCATAATCTATAATTCAGAACTTTTAATCTTGCAAAGCACATTTCACTTGTGAAAGATTTGTAAAAACTGCCGCTCTCTTGTAACATTATTACATTACCTGTATTGTAAATAAACATTTTAAAGTTAAATTTATGGTCTTTATGTTCTGAGCACATGTCCTTAAACCTTGCAGTGCAGGTTAATGTAATTCAACGAATATAGTATTTAATTCCCCCTTTTTTTTTTACATATTCTTATCTTATTACCTTCTAGGTAATTGGTGGAGAATAGAAATATATATTATCTAACAGCAATACTTAAGTTCTCATGACCTAATGTTAACTACTGTACAAATCTTTAACATCAGCAAAATTCGCCCTTTCCTCTCTGAACACACCACCCGAACTCTCGTCCACGCTCTCATTACCTCTCGCCTTGGCTACTGCAACTTACTCCTCACGGGCCTCCCACTTAGCCATCTATCCCCCCTTCAATCCGTTCAGAACTCTGCTGCACGTCTTATATTCCGCCAGAACCGATATATTCATATCACCCCTCTCCTCAGGTCACTTCACTGGCTTCCAATCAGATATCGCATTCAATTCAAGCTTCTCCTTCTTACCTACAAATGCACTCAGTCTGCTGCCCCTCACTACCTTTCTACCCTCATCTCCCCTTACGTTCCCGCCTGAAACTTCCGTTCACAGGACAAATCCCTCCTCTCAGTACCCTTCTCCACCACCGCCAACTCCAGGCTCCACTCATTCTGCCTTGCCTCACCCTATGCTTGGAACAACCTTCCTGAGCCCATACGCCAAGCCCCCTCCCTGCCCATCTTCAAGTCTTTGCTTAAAACCCACCTCTTCAATGCTGCGTTCGGCACCTAACTCCTACTGTTCAGTAAATCCAGACGGCCCCAATTTGACTGCCGCTATCGGACTGACTGTTCACTTGTCTTTTAGATTATAAGCTCTTTGAGCAGGGACTGTCCCTCTATGTTAAATTGTACAGCGCTGTGTAACCCTAGTAGCACTTTAGAAATGTTAAGTAGTAGTAGTAGTACTGCTAAAATTAGCTGAATACATCTAGTGGTGATGGAGGGACAGGCCTAAAGTTATCTAGATAATTTTATGCAGATACATTCAGTGACTAACTCAGCCAAGCACAGAACCAGCTCCATTGGAGAGCTTGGTGCTGGTGCAAACTGAATTTGTTTTTCAAGCAGCTCCTAAAAAAAGCAGATGAGAAAGCTTCAAAGATAACTGTGGATAAACATTTACACAGCTTTTGTAATGCATTGAAAACTTCTTGAACTGAGTTATTGAGTGTAAAGAATTAAAAGATGAAATGAAAAAACAAAAGTTTCATAACGGAGAAAAAAGTATCACCATTACATTAAATGGGCTGGGGAGGATTGGAGGTTAGACTAAGGTTGTGCCAACAAGTCTTTTCCTATGTGGTGAGTCAATATGAGTTGATTACAGTGTACTAGCCGTTAAGCCCGTAACAACGGGCTAGTTTTTTGTTTTCCTATGCCCCCCCCCCGGGTCCACCAACTCTGCTCTCTCCCCTGCCCTCCCCCTCCTTCACTCCCTGCTCCCTTCTCCTCCAATTTTCACGCCCATGTCCAAGCCCTCCTCCCTATTGGGCTGTACTGCTGGTGGAGGCGGGGCTTGGACTTCTACACTTAGCGTTCTGAGTGACTCTACTGCGCATTTGCAGGTGAGTTGGTCACTTGCCGTTTATATGTTTGATTGGGTGCGTGTGTGTTTGGGTCAGAGAGTGAGTGAGAAAGAAAGTGTTTCTCTCTGATAAAGAGACAGACAGCGTGAGAGTGAGCTCTCACAGTGGTGGTGGTCAGTGGCTCTGTATATCCATTTGTTATAAGCTGCAAATCAGGGTTTTTTGTTGTTGTCCCCTTCTCCTTCTTAGAATATTGTGTGTGGGTCTGTGTGTGAGAGTGAGTGAGAAATGAAGTGTGTTTCTGTGGAAAAGAGACAGTGAGTGTGAGAGTGAGCAGCTAGTGTGTGTGTGCGTGTGTGTCTCTGTGTGTGAGTGAGTGAGTGAGTGAGTGAGAGAGTGCTTGTGAGCTGTTAGTGCTCCCTGTCTCATTGGAGGTTCAGTGTCTCCTTGTAGTCAGTTGTTGGAGGTGTGTCACAGTGGAGTTTCAGTGTCTCCTTGTAGTCAGTTGTTGGAGGTGTGTCACAGTGGAGTTTCAGTGTCTCCTTGTAGTCAGTTGTTGGAGCTGTGTGTCAGTGGAGGTTCAATGTCTCCTTGTAGTCAGTTGTTGGAGCTGTGTGGCGGTGGAGGTTCAGTGTCTCCTTGTAGTCAGTTGTTGGAGCTGTGTGGCGGTAGAGGTTCAGTGTCTCCTTGTAGTCAGTTGTTGGAGCTGTGTGGCGGTTGAGGTTCAGTGTCTCCTTGTAGTCAGTTGTTGGAGCTGTGTGGCGGTTGAGGTTCAGTGTCTCCTTGTAGTCAGTTGTTGGAGCTGTGTGGCGGTGGAGGTTCAGTGTCTCCTTGTAGTCAGTTGTTGGAGCTGTGTGGCGGTGGAGGTTCAGTGTCTCCTTGTAGTCAGTTGTTTGAGCTGTGTGGCGGTGGAGGTTCAGTGTCTCCTTGTAGTCAGTTGTTGGAGCTGTGTGGCGGTGGAGGTTCAGTGTCTCCTTGTAGTCAGTTGTTGGAGCTGTGTGGCGGTGGAGGTTCAGTGTCTCCTTGTAGTCAGTTGTTGGAGCTGTGTGTCGGTGGAGGTTCAGTGTCTCCTTGTAGTCAGTTGTTGGAGCTGTGTGGCGGTGGAGGTTCAGTGTCTCCTTGTAGTCAGTTGTTGGAGCTGTGTGGCAGTGGAGGTTCAGTGTCTCCTTGTAGTCAGTTGTTGGAGCTGTGTGGCAGTGGAGGTTCAGTGTCTCCTTTTAGGCAGTTGTTAGAGCAGTTTGAAAGGCAGGCTCGTTTTTCAGTCGCGTGCCGGTCTCCCTCCCCCCCTCCCTGCATACATGTTGTTGTTGTTCCGCTCCTTCTGCTGACTGGTGCTGTTCAGTGAACCAAAGGACAGCTATGTCTTTGCTTCATGCTGCAAAGCAGGACTTGTGTGTGTGTGTGTGTGCTGCAAGTAAATGCACCTGTTTACCTTTTTCTGTTGGCCCCAGAACGTTTTTTGATCCCTGCTTGGTTTCTGCTGCGGGTTTTTTTGTTGCCTCGGCCACTTCGTCGTTCCTGCTGTGCCCTTGTACCAGGGTTGCCAGGTGGAAAATTTTTTTCCCACCCAATCCAGCCCAAAAACAGCCCAAAACCCGCCCAAACTCAAACCCCACCCCTGACATCCCCACCCCCGCGTCATCACCCCCGCCCCCGCCGTCATCAACCCCGCCCCCGCCGTCACCGGCCCCGCCTCCCCCGTCACCGGCCCCGCCCAAAACGTCACTAACCCCGCCCAAAACGTCACTAACCCCGCCCCTCGCGGCCGAAAAAACCGCCCGAAAAACCGCATAAAAGAAGAAAAAGAAGCCCAAAAAACCGCGACCCGCTGCGGGCAAAAATTTCCTGCGGCGGGTTGCGGAAAACCGCCCAATTGGGCGGGAAAACCGCCCACCTGGCAACACTGCCTTGTACATGGTGGTTCTCTTCTCCATCCTCCCTCCCTCCCCCACCGATGTCCACGTCCCCTCCTTCCCTCCCTATTGGCTGCATTACGTCCTCCTTCAATTTCCACACCCCCTCCCCTCCCTATTGGCTGCACTACGTTTGGTACAGGAACAGGAGCTGCTGGTGGAGGCGGGGTTTGGAGTGTTGCTCCTTGAACGTTCGGTCTCTACTGCGCATTTGCGGGTGAGTACGGTCACTGGCAATTTATATGTTTGATTTGAACTGGAATTTCACATGCTTTGGGTCAAATTCAGAAGCCTTGTTTTCGGTTGGGGATACCTTTAATGGCACATTTACCTAGGTAACTCCTCTTAATATCCAGCTAAAGTCCTCAGCGTAGCATAGTAACCTGTCCCAAATCTTCCTTACATAAGTACATAAGTAATGCCATACTGGGAAAAGACCAAGGGTCCATCGAGCCCAGCATCTTGTCCACGACAGCGGCCAATCCAGGCCAAGGGCACCTGGCAAGCTTCCCAAACGTACAAACATTCTATACATGTTATTCCTGGGATTTTGGATTTTTCCAAGTCCGTTTAGTAGCGGTTTATGGACTTGTCCTTTAGGAAACCGTCCAACCCCTTTTTAAACTCTGCTAAGCTAACCGCCTTCACCACATTTTCCGGCAATGAATTCCAGAGTTTAATTACACGTTGGGTGAAGAAAAAGTTTCTCCGATTTGTTTTAAATTTACTACACTGTAGTTTAATCGCATGCCCCCTAGTCCTAGTATTTTTGGAAAGCGTGAACAGACGCTTCACATCCACCTGTTCCACTCCACTCATTATTTTATATACCTCTATCATGTCTCCCCTCAGCCGTCTCTTCTCCAAGCTGAATAGCCCTAGCCTCCTTAGTCTTTCTTCATAGGGAAGTCGTCCCATCCCCGCTATCATTTTAGTCGCCCTTCGCTGCACCTTTTCCAATTCTACTATATCTTTCTTGAGATGCGGCGACCAGAATTGAACACAATACTCAAGGTGCGGTCGCACCATGGAGCGATACAACGGCATTATAACATCCTCACACCTGTTTTCCATACCTTTCCATAGCTTTCCATTTCTGATTCTTACCTCAGAATCCAGTGGCATTGGCAAAGAGTGAACCATGGCAGGATCAGGAATACCCCCTATTCTGGAAGAACAAAACTCCCATATAGTAATCTCTTCAAAGAAGAAATACAGCTCCCAGAGTGCACTGTCACATTCACACTCAGTAATCCCTCCTAGGAAGGACTACAGCTCCCAGAGTGCACTGTCACATTCACACTCAGTAATCCCTCCTAGGAAGGACTACAGCTCCCAGAGTGCACTGACATTCTTACACATTAATCTCTCCTAGGAAAGACTACAGTTCCCAGAGTGCACTCTGACACTCCCACACAGTAATCCCTCCCTCCTAGGAAGGAGTACAGTTCCCAGAGTGCACTGTGACATTCTTACACATTAATCACTCCTAGGAAAAACTACAGCTCCCAGAGTGCACTGACATTCTTACACATTAATCTCGCCTAGGAAAGACTACAGTTCCCAGAGTGCACTCTGACACTCCCACACAGTAATCCCTCCCTCCTAGGAAGGAGTACAGTTCCCAGAGTGCACTGTGGCATTCTTACACATTAATCTCTTTTAGGAAAGACTACAGCTCCCAGAGTGCACTGACATTCCATTTCATCAAGCAGATCAATCCATAGACTGGTGGGTTGTGTCCGTCTACCACCAGGTGCAGATAGAGAGCAAACTTTTGCCTCCCTATATGTGGTCATGTGCTGCCGGAAACTCCTCAGTATGTTCTCTATCTCAGCAGGTGTGTGGTCACACAGCAGCAGCTCTGGCTAGGTCCCCAAGCCTAATTGTTTAGGTTTTGTTGAGTACCTGGGGTTGAGGGCTCTTCGTGAGCAAGTGCAAACCTGGTGGTGCCAAGTCCCTCCTTTTCTCCCCCTCCCGCTGGCTCCGTTTTCTCCAAAAATAAAAAAACAGAAAAATAGATGTCCTTGAAAGAAAGACGTCCTTGGTTGCAGCTACACACTGGGACTCCAAATCGTTGCAGCTCGGAACGAGAAGCAGGTAATTTTACCTTTTACTAGCGGGCAGGGGGTTCCCCAAACGGTCTCCACGTGGCTAATGGCGTCGGATGGCAAGGGCGTGAAAAAACGCTCCCCGAAACGCGTACGCGCGTCTAGCAGGGAAGCGGGGGGTCCGAAGGCAGAGTCGCCTTTTTTGGGTGCCTTTTCGGAGTCGGGAGAGTTCCCTAGTTTTTCCTCCAGTGCGGCGGCTTTTCCCGCCTTAGGCGCCCATCCCCCGCTGGCCGCCCTCCCGGTTGTGGCCGGCCACGCTGCTCGGACGGCTTCTTCTTTGGCCGCCCTCGAGGTGGGAGACGTTAATAGTATGGTCGCCCTTGACTCGGGCGACGGTAAAAAGTCAGCAAAATTAAAGCGCCATTCTTCCCGCGTGGCTCCTTCGCGGAGTGTCGTGACGGACGCCATTTTGGATGCGCAGTGCGCCTCTCGCCCGCTCTTGGGAGCACAGGTTGAGAGTGTCTCTAGGGCCGTGGCCCAGGCTGCAGAAGTTCACAGTCTGGGGGGTTTCTCCCCTGAGTTCATTTTGCTGCTGCTTCAGGCCTTTCTTATGCAAAACGCTGCCCCTGCTCCCCTGTCTGATAAGGGTGATGAGGCCTCTATGATCAAACGCCCTCGGGTGGATCTCCAGGCCCTAGGGGACTCTGTCTCCTCTGATGTGGATGAGGGCAGCATATCTGAGTTCTCCCAGAGGTCCTTAGCGGATTCTATGGAGGAGACTGATTCCCGCTTGGATGAAGGGGATGACCCTTCTGCAGCGCGGCTTTTTCGCTCAGAGGATTTGCCCAACCTGTTAGTGCAGGCCATGAGCATTCTGAAAATTTTCTCTCCGGAGGAAGGTCCTCTCTCAGCCTCAGCTGGCTCTGCCATTATGCTGGGAACTAAGCGCCCGCCTAGAACCTTCCACGTTCATGAAGCCATGCAGACTTTAATTTCGGCTCAATGGGATGCCCCTAAAGCGAGCCTTAAAGTAGCCAGGGCCATGTCCCGTCTGTACCCTCTGCCTGAGGTTGAACGGGAGGTCTTTCTCTGGCCTACAGTGGACTCTTTAATCACTGTGGTGACTAAGACGACGGCTCTGCCGGTGGAAGGTGGCACTGCCCTGAAGGACGCTCAGGACAGGAGATTGGAGGCAGCCTTAAAGTCGGCCTTTGAGGCAGCCGCCCTGAGTTTGCAAGCCTCGGTTTGCGGCTCCTATGTGGCCAGGGCATGCCTGACCGTTTTGCAGCGGACATCCCCCTCGGATTCATCCTTGAGGGCGGATTGGCCGGCCCTGGAGTCGGGCTTGGCCTACTTAGCAGACTTGCTGTACGATGTATTGAGAGCCTTGGCTAAAGGTATGGCTCAGACAGTCTCGGCGGCGGCTATGGCTTAAGCACTGGTCGGCTGACCATGCCTCAAAATCTCGCCTAGCCAAGTTGCCTTTTAAAGGCAAGCTGCTCTTTGGGGACGAGCTGGACAAGATCGTGACGGAGCTCGGCATGTCTAAGGGCAAGAGGTTGCCAGAGGTCAGGGCACGGGCCGGCATTGCTCGCCCTGGTTTCTCCAAGGGCCGATTTCAGGAAGCCCGCCGGTATCACCCGGGCAAGTTGACCTCCTCTTCCTCCATTTCCTTCAAGTGGAACTTCTCCCCAAAGCAGCATTCCTTTTGCAGGGACCGCCGTCCCGGAGGTTTGTCCTCCGGCCCTCCCCCAGGGCCTCGTACCCAATGACGGGGCCCTGGTCCATGGCCCAGAGCAGATAGGAGGAAGGCTATCCTCGTTTCTGGGAGAGTGGGAGAGGGTAACTTCAGACACTTGGGTTCTGGAAGTCATCAGAGACGGCCACAAGTTGGAGTTCTGCCGGCCCTTGAGAGACGGGTTCGTAAACTCTCCCTGCAAGTCTCCAGTCAAAGCAGCGGCAGTGCAGCAGACTTTAGACAACCTGATCCACCTGGGCGCGGTGGTCCCAGTGCCAGTAGATCAACTTGGCAAGGGACGTTACTCCATTTACTTTGTGGTGCCTATTCTCGACCTCAAGGGAGTCAATCGGGCCTTGAAAATATGGCACTTCCGGATGGAGACTCTCCACTCCGTAATAGCTGCGGTGAAAAAAGGAGAATTTCTGCCATCCTTGGACATCAAGGAAGCTTACTTACATGTTCCCATCTGGCCGCCTCATCAGCGCTTCCTGTGCTTTGCAGTCCTGGGCCGACACTTCCAGTTCAGAGCCCTCCCGTTCGGGTTGGCTACTGCTCCGCAGACCTTCTCCAAAGTAATGGTGGTCATCGTGGCTTTCCTCCGCAAGGAAGGAGTGCAAGTCCATCCCTATCTGGACGACTGGCTGATCCGAGCCCCCTCTTATGCAGAATGTGGGAGAGCTACGGACAGGGTTATCGCTCTTCTGAGCTCCCTGGGATAGATTGTCAACTGGGAGAAAAGTCAGCTGCGCCCGACTCAGTCCCTGGAGTATCTGGGAGCTCGATTCGACACCCAAGTGGGCAGAATGTTCCTGCCAGACAACCAGAGCGTCAAGCTTCGGGCCCAGGTGGACCAGTTCCTAGCATCCTCGACTCTTTAGGCTTGGGACTATGTGCAGCTGTTGGGCTCCATGACGGCCATGATGGAGGTAGTGCCCTGGGCCAGGTCCCATATGAGACCACTACAGCACTCTCTTCTGTGGCGGTGGACTCCAGTTTCGGAGGATTACGCTGTACGCCTTCCCTTGGAGCCAGCGGTGCGCAAGGCGCTGAGTTGGTGGCTGAGGCCAGACAAGCTGTCCGCAGGAATGCCTTTCACGACCCCGGAGTGGGTTGTCATCACGACAGACGCCTGTTTGACGGGCTGGGGAGCCCACTGCCTGGGAAGGACAGCGCAGGGGCTCTGGTCCCCTGCAGAGGCGAAGTGGTCTATCAACCTCCTGGAACTCCGAGCCATTCGGTTGGCGCTTCTAGAGTTTCTCCCGGTCCTGGGGCTGAGGCCAGTATGGGTTCTGTCAGACAATGCCACGGCTGTGGCCTATGTCAATCGCCAGGGAGGTACCAGAAGCGTCCCTCTAGCCAAGGAGGCCTGAACCTATGCCTGTGGGCGGAAGCGAATCTGGAACAGCTGTCGGCGGCCCACATTGCGGGAGTCATGAATGTCAAGGCGGACTTTCTCAGTTGCCATACTTTGGATCCCGGAGAGTGGCAGCTGTCTGCTCGGGTGTTCTTGGACATCACGAAGCGCTGGGGCCAGCCGAGCCTGGATCTGATGGCTTCCTCGGCCAATTGCCAAGTACCGCGTTTTTTTCAGCAGAGGACGGGACCCTCAATATCTGGCAGAAGATGTGGCCCATGATGGGGAGAATTCTAGGCCGGGTGGCAAAGCATCCGGGCCGGGTGATCCTGGTGGGTCCAGATTGGCCCAGATGCCCCTGGTATGCGGACTTAATCAGGCTTTCAGTGGACGGCCCTCTGAGGCTGCCAGCAGAGCGGGGCCTCTTGCATCAGGGTCCTGTGGTGATGGAGGAACCCTCCCCCTTTGGTCTTATGGCCTGGCTCTTGAGCGGAAGCGGCTGAGGAAGAAGGGCTTCTCAAACAAAGTCATCGCCACTATGCTGCGAGCGAGGAAGCGCTCTGCTTCTACTACTTACGCCAGGGTTTGGCGTACCTTTGCATCGTGGTGCGAGGCAGGCTCTCTATCGCCCTTCACCGCTCCAATCTCTTCTGTGTTGTCATTCCTGCAAGAGGGTCTGGAGAAAGGCCTGTCGCTCAGTTCGCTGAAAGTCCAGGTGGCGGCCCTCACTTGCTTCAGGAGCCTTCTGAAGGGTGCTTTCCTGGCTTCGCAGCCAGATGTGGTGCGCTTTCTCAAAGGAGTTAATCACCTGCGCCCTCCTCTGCACTCCATAGTGCCTACGTGGAATCTCAATCTGGTGCCACGGGCCTTGCAGAAGCCACCCTTTGAGCCCTTGTCGAGGGCATCGCTGAAGGACCTGACGTTGAAAGCGGTCTTTCTGGTGGCTATCACTTCAGCCAGAAGAGTTTCCGAGCTCCAGGCACTCTCGTGTCGAGAGCCGTTCCTGCGATTCACTGAGGCAGAAGTGTCGATTCACCCAGTGCCTTCCTTCCTGCCCAAGATTGTTTCTCGCTTCCATGTGAATCAGCAGCTTTGTCTACCCTCCTTTCATAAGGAGGATTACCCAGAGGAGTACCCTGCTCTCAAATGTCAGGCTGTTAGACGAGTCATCATCAGATACTTGGAAGTGTCCAATGATTTCCGAAAGTCGGATCACCTGTTCATGCTGTTCGCAGGCCCTCGTAAGGGTCTGCAGGCATCTAAGCCTACTGTGGCACGTTGGGTCAAGGAGACGATTACGACAGCTTATGTGGCTGCAGGGAAGATTCCGCCTATTCAGCTGAAGGCGCATTCTACTAGAGCGCAAGCGGCCTCGATGGCAGAGTCCAGATCCGTCTCCTTGGAAGAGATCTGTAGAGCGGCATCTTGGGTGTCTGCTCATACCTTCTCACGACATTACCCCTTGGATGTGGCTGCTCGGGCCGAGGCCAGTTTGGAGCTTCAGTTTGCGTTCTGGGATTTCCATGTCCCGCCCTGGGTGAGTACTGCTTCGGTACATCCCACCAGTCTATGGACTGATCTGCTTGATTAAATGGAAGGTAAAATTATGTATCATACCTGATAATTTTCTTTCCATTAATCATAGCAGATCAATCCATAGCCCCTCCCAGATATCTGTATTGTTTCTTTGTTCTGGTTATATTTCAGGTTCAAGTTTAGTCTTCAGTTCCTGTTCAGAAGGACTTCGTGTCCAAGTTCTTCCAATTGGATTTTCCTTGAGTTGGAACGATTTTGTGTTACAGTGAGCTGCTGCATTCCTCTCCCCCCGTTTCGGCAGTGGCTGGATTGATTACTAAATTCTGCCGGCGCTCCCTCCCGCTTCGTGCGGCAGTAGGGTAGCTTTGTATCCCTCCCGCTTCAGCGGTGTTAGGGTCAGCCAGCTCCTCCTGAGGTTGCGGTAGCAGGATAAACCAGTCCACCTCACGTCGGCGGGCGTGGGTTCTCCTCCCCCGTTTCAGTGGTGGTGAGCTGGGTTGATTCCCCTCCCCCGTTTTGGTGGTGGTGAGCTGGGCAGAGGTTTGATATGGACATACTGAGGAGTTTCCAGCAGCACATGACCACATATAGGGAGGCAAAAGGATTCCTCTCTATCTCCACCTGCTGGTAGATGGACACAACCCACCAGTCTATGGATTGATCTGCTATGATTAATGGAAAGAAAATTATCAGGTATGATACATAATTTTACCTTCTTACACATAAATCTCTCCTAGGAAAGACTACAGATCCCAGAGTGCACTCTGACACTCCCACACAGTAATCCCTTCTAGGAAGGACTACAGCTCCCAGAGTGCACTGTCCCATTCACGCTCAGTAATTCCTTCTAGGAAACACTACAGCTCCCAGAGTGCACTGTGACATTCTTACACATTAATCTCTCCTAGGAAAGATTACAGCTCCCCGAGTGCACTGTGACACTCCTCCACAGTAATCCCTCCTAGGAAGCACTACAGCTGCCAGAGTGCACTTTGACACTCCTCCACAGTAATCCCTCCTAGCAAGGACTACAGCTCCCAGAGTGCATTCTGACACTACCACACAGTAATCCGTCCTAAGAAGGACTACAACTCCTAGAGTGCACTCTGACACGCCACACAGTAATCCCTCCTAAGAAGGACTGCAGCTCCCTGAGTGCACTGTAACATTCTTACACATTAATCCCTCCTAGGAAAGACTACAGCTCCCAGAGTGCACTCTGACATTCTTACACATTAATCTCTCTTAGGAAAGACTACAGCTCCCAGAGTATACTGTCACATTCACACTCAGTAATCCCTCCTAGGAAGGACTACAGCTCCCAGAGTGCATTGTGATGTGCCACACAGTAATCCCTCCTAGGAAAGACTACAGCTCCCAGAGTGCACTCTGACACTCCCACACAGTAATTCCTCACTCCTAGGAAGGAGTACAGTTCCCAGAGTGCACTCTGACATTCTTACACATTAATCTCTGTTAGGAAAGACTACAGCTCCCAGAGTGCACTGTGACACTCCCATAAAGTAGGAAGGACTACAGCTCCCAGAATGCACTCTGACATTCTTACAGATTAATCTCTCTTAGGAAAGACTACAACTCCCAGAGTGCACTTTGACCCTCTCACATAGTAATCCCTCCTAGGGAGGACTACACCTCCCAGAATGCACTCTGACATTCTTACAGATTAATCTCTCTTAGGAAAGACTACAGCTCCCAGAATGCACTCTGACATGCTTACAGATTAATCTCTCTTAGGAAAGACTACAGCTCTCAGAGTATACTGTCACATTCACACTCAGTAATCGCTCCTAGGAAGGACTACAGCTCCCAGAGTGCATATGCCACACAGTAATCCCTCCTAGGAAGGACTACAGCTCCCAGAGTGCACTCTGACATTCTTACACATTAATCTCTCTTAGGAAAGACTACAGCTCCCAGAGTATACTGTCACATTCACACTCAGTAATCCCTTCTAGCAAGAACTACAGCTCCCAGAGTGCACTGTAACACTCCCACACAGTTATCCTTCCTAGGAAAGATTACAGCTCCCAAAGGGCACTCTGACACGCCCACACTAATCCCTCCTAGGAAGGACTACAGCTCCCAGAGTGCACTGTCCCATTCACACTCAGTAATCCCTTCTAGGAAAGACTACAGCTCCCAGAGTGCATCCTGACTCTCCCTCACAGTAATCTCTTCTAGGAAGGCCTACAGCTCCCAGAGTGCACTCTGACCTTCTTACACGTTAATCTTTCCTAGCAAAGACTACAGCTCCCAGAGTGCACACTGACCCTCCCACACAGTAAACTCTCTTAGGAAGGACTACAGCACCCAGAGTGCACCCTGACATTCTTACACATTAATCTGTCCTAGGAAAGACTACAGCTCCCGGAGTGCACCCTGACACTCCCACACATTAATCCCTCCTAGGAAGGACTACAGCTCCCCGATTGCACTCTGATCCTCCCACACACTGCTTTTGTAATGCATTGAAAACTTCTTGAACTGAATAATAAGCAGTTTGGTGGACATTGTATTTGAACACAGTCATTGAGCTCTATATTACTGGCAGTGTAAAGAATTAAAAGAAAAAATGAAAAAAACCCAAATGTTTCATAATGGGGTAAAAAGTATCACCATTACATTAAATGGGCTGGGGAGGATTGGAGGTTAGACTAAGGTTGTGCCAACTCAGTCACTGAAGTCTTTTCTTCTTCCTATGTGGTGAGTCAATATGAGTTGATTACAGTGTATTTGAACTGGAATTTCACATGCATGGATGTCAAATTCACAAGCCTTGTGTTCGGTTGGGGGATACCTGTAGTGGCACATTTACCTAGGTAACTCCTCTTAATATCCAGCTAAAGTCCTCAGCGTAGCATAGTAACCTGTCCCAAATCTTCCTTAGCTTTCCCTTTCTGATTCTTACCTCAGAATCCAGGGGCATTGGCAAAGAGTGAACCATGGCAAGATCAGGAATACCCCCTAAAGGGGGGTGGAGCCAGGGGTGGAGCTTATATACATAATTGTCTGATAACACACAGAAAAAATAAATTAATAAAAATAAATAATCACAATTAATATCTTTTATTAAATTTATATATTAGATATGTATCATATGTCAAAGAATAAAGTGGTTACTCAAAGCATATTCTAAGCACAATCGCTCAACTGTAAAACACTATGCACAAATTTGTGCAAATTCACACTCAGAACCTTACTGTACCATAAATATTACACTGGGCAGAACCTAATACACATTATACCACCCATACGGAAAATGCAGACCGTCAACAATATGAAACAAGGGATCATATCATCACAATTCTCATGTACAGCCACAAAACACCCTAATTAATGTGGGATAAAATGCCATAAATAAGTAAATAAATATAAACTTTTAATGTTGAGCACCTGATTCTCAAAGTGGACATATTCCAAACACTATAATGAAAATAAAATGATCATTTCTACCTTTGTTGTCTGGTGACTTTTTCTCATCATGCTGGCCCAGTATGATTCTGCTGCTATCTGTCCTCAGTACAGGTCAGGAAGTCATCCTCGTTAAATATCTCCCTGGCAACCCAGGACACCTCCAGCCAACCCCCCCCCCCCCCCTGCTTTCCCTGCAGTAAGGTAAACAAACCATAAACCAATTTCTACAACTGGACAAGGCTAGAGGGTTTTCACTGCAGCTCCTACTGTGAGGATGGAGTTAAATCAACAATTTAAACCCGTCAGAGCACAGCAGGGAAGGCTTAGCCTGTCCAAGCCTCTAATACGGGGCGCCTATGGGAATACCCTGTATTGTGGAAAAACAAAACTCCCACATAGTGATCTCTTCAAAGAAGAAATACAGCTCCCAGAGTGCACTCTGACACTCCCACACAGTAATCCCTCCTAGGAAGGACTACAGCTCCCAGAGTGCACTGTGACATTCTTACACATTAATCTCTCCTAGGAAAGACTACAGCTCCCAGAGTGCACTCTGACACTCCTCCAGAGTAATCCCTCCTAGGAAGCACTACAGCTCCCAGAGTGCACTGTAACACTCCCACGCAGTAATCCCTCCTAGGAAGGACTACAGCTCCCAGAGTGCACTCTGACCCTCCCACACAGTAATCCCTCCTAGGAAGGACTACAGCTCCCAGAGTGCACTCTGACTCTCCCACACAGTAATCCCTCCTAGGAAGCACTACAGCTCCCAGAGTGCACTGTGACATTCTTACACATTAACCTCTCCAAGGAAAGACTACAGCTCCCAGAGTGCACTCTGACACTCCTCCACAGTAATCCCTCCAAGGAAGCACTACAGCTCCCAGAATGCACTTTGACCCTCTCACACAGTAATCCCTCCTAGGAAGGACTACAGCTCCCAGAGTGCACTGTGACATTCTTACACATTAATCTCTCCTAGGAAAGACTACAGCTCCCAGAGTTCACTCTGACCCTCCCACACAGTAATCCCTCCTAGGAAGGACTACAGCTCCCAGAGTGCACTCTGAGCCTCCCACACAGTAATCCCTCCTAGGAAGGACTACAGCTCCCAGAGTGCACTCTGAGCCTCCCACACAGTAATCCCTCGGGAAGCACTACAACTCCCAGAGTGCACTGTGACATTCTTACACATTAATGTCTCCTAGGAAAGACTACAGCTCCCAGAGTGCACTCTGTCACTCCTCCATAGTAATCCCTCCTAGGAAGTACTACAGCTCCCAGAGTGCACTGTAACACTCCGACACAGTAATCCCTCCTAGGAAGCACTACAACTCCCAGAGTGCACTGTGACATTCTTACACATTAATGTCTCCTAGGAAAGACTACAGCTCCCAGAGTGCACTCTGACACTCCTCCACAGTAATCCCTCCTAGGATGCACTACAGCTCCCAGAGTGCATTGTGACATGTCACACAGTAATCCTTCATAGGAAGTACTACAGCTCTCAGAGTGCACTGTAACACTCCGACACAGTAATCCCTCCTAGGAAGGACTACAGCTCCCAGAGTGCAATGTGACACACCCACTCTGTCCTGCCCAAACTGACCTTTTGTTCTTCTTTTTTTTTTTTTTTAATTGTGGGGACACTGAGCCATTCAGGGGTGAAAATGTGCAGTGCAGTTCACTGGCCTGTTCTATTTCTCTGCCAGGACCTTACTGACTCCTCCTTGATCCTGTGAATGAATCAGTAAATAACACATCAGCCCAGCCCTGCCCTGCCCAGCCAGTGTCATATTGCCCTGGGGGAGATCTCTCAGGCTCAGTGTGACTCTTCCTTTGCCCCTTGCACAGACTTCCTGTTTCAGAAGCACTTGGTAAAGAAACTGATCACTGGCATCCAGAGAAACCCATCCCTGCAGCCCAGGAGACATTCACACAGGAGCTGGAGAAGGGCAGGAGGATGGAGCAGGTAGGAGACTGGCAGGAGGTGGGCAGCAGGGGATGCAGTGCCACACACAGAAGAAATGAGCCTGGCACTGCTCAATCCATTCCCTGCTGTAGCCCCTCAGGCTCTTCTTCCTCATTCTCCTCTCCTCACTGGCAGGAGGTGGGCAGCAGGGGATGCAGTGCCACACACAAGAAGAAATGAGCCTGGCACTGCTCAATCCATTCCCTGCTGTAGCCCCTCAGGCTCTTCTTCCTCATTCTCCTCCCCTCACTGGCAGGAGGTGGGCAGCAGGGGATGCAGAGCCAGGCAATGCCACACACACACAAGAAAAAATGAGCCTGGCACTGCACAATCCATTCCTGGGGCTCTTTATTCCCTGCAGCTTTTCTTCCTGATTCCCTTCTCCCACAGCAGCTGCTCCTCCTTTATTTAATATGTAAACTGCTTTGATTGTAACCACAGAAAGGTCCTACATGAAATCTTGTCCCCCTTCCCTTTTTTGCAATTTGCTTTCTTGTGGAACAGAAACCGATCGCTTGTTTATTCTTTCCAAAAATGCAAAGACTTTGGGGCATCATTCTGTTTTACTGTTTTGGGATCTTGCCAGGTACCCCCACATATATCCAGAATTGTTAATAATGCCTTCTGTTATAATACTATCATGCATTCCATTACCATGCAACCCAACATCCTTCTGTAATACCAAATGTCTATTCTCTTCTCATTTGCACTATCCACGATATATTGTAAGACACATTGAGCCTGCAAAGAGGTGGGAAAATGTGGGATACATATGCAATAAATAAATACCTATGACCTGGGCTGGCCACTGTTGGAAACAGGATGCTGGGCTTGATGGACCTCTGATCTATTGCAGCATGGCGATGCTTATTGTACAGTATGTTATAAATAAAAGACAAGACAGCAGATCGTAGAGGTTAAAAATTATCCAAAATGTATTCACAACCCATCAAATAATAAATACATAAATAGTTAAAAGCTTGACAGGGACATGTTTCACACTACCAGGGTCTTCGTCAATGAATACAGAAAAATGTTTAATATAAATCATCTCTATATATAAAAGGCACCTCCAATGAAGCCTCAAGCCGGAAACTTGAGGCGGCCGAGATAATCCGGTTTGGCCATGAGTGTCTACTCGGAGGGAGGGAGGGGGGATGACCCTGGAACTCGGAGGGACGGAGGGAGGGATGGAGGGGGGGACCCTGGAACTGGGACGGAGGAGGGAGGGGCCCCTGGCACACACTCTGATTCTCACACACACACTCTCTCTCTCACGGACAAACTCGCACCAAGTCTCACTCTCTCTCTGTCACACACACACTCGCACATTCACTCTCTCTCACACATTCAATCTCACACACACTCTCTCAAACATACACACTCCGAGGAAAACCTTGCTAGCGCCCGTTTCATTTCTGTCAGAAACGGGCCTTTTTCATAGTAGATGACGGCAGAAAAAGACTTGCACGGTCCATCCAGTCTGCCCAACAAGATAACTCATATTTGCTGCTTTTTGTGTATACCCTACTTTGCTCTTCAGGGCACAGACCGTATAAGTCTGCCCAGCACTATCCACACCTCCCAACCACCAGCCCTGCCTCCCAACCACTGGCTCTGGCACAGACCGTATAAGTCTGCCCAGCACTATCCCCGCATCTCAACCACCAGCCCCGCCTCCCGATCTTGATTAAGCTCCTGAAGATCCATTCCTTCGGCACAGGATTCCTTTATGCTTATCCCACGCATGTTTGAATTCCGTTACCGTTTTCATTTCCACCACCTCCCGCGGGAGGGCATTCCAAGCATCCACTACTCTCTCCGTGAAAAAATACTTCCTGACATTTTTCTTGAGTCTGCCCCCCTTCAATCTCATTTCATGTCCTCTCGTTCTACCACCTTTCCATCTCCGGAAAAGGTTCGTTTGCGGATTAATACCTTTCAAATATTTGAACGTCTGTATCATATCACCCCTGTTTCTCCTTTCCTCCAGAGTATACATGTTTAGTTCAGCAAGTCTCTCATACGTCTTGTAACGCAAATCCCATACCATTCTCATAGCTTTTCTTTGCACCGCTTCAATTCTTTTTACGTCCTTAACAAGATACGGCCTCCAAAACTGAACACAATACTCCAGGTGGGGCCTCACCAACGACTTATACAGGGGCATCAACACCCCCTTTCTTCTGCTGGTCACACCTCTCTCTATACAGCCTAACAACCTTCCAGCTACGGCCACCGCCTTGTCACACTGTTTCGTCGCCTTCAAATCCTCAGATACTATCACCCCAAGATCCCTCTCTCCGCCCGTACCTATCAGACTCTCCCTGCCTAACACATACGTCTCCCGCGGATTTCTATTCCCTAAGTGCATCACTTTGCATTTCTTCGCATTGAATTTTAATTGCCAAACCTTAGACCATTCTTCTAGCTTCCTCAGATCCTTTTTCATGTTTTCCACTACCTCCGGGGTGTCCACTCTGTTACAGATCTTAGTATCATCCGCAAATAGGCAAACTTTACCTTCTAACCCTTCGGCAATGTCACTCACAAATATATTGAATAGAATCGGCCCCAGCACCGATCCCTGAGGCACTCCACTACTCACCTTTCCTTCCTCCGAGCGAATTCCATTCACCATCAACCTCTGTCATCTGTCCGTCAACCAGTTCCTAATCCAGTTCACCACTTCAGGTCCTATCTTCAGCCCCTCCAGTTTATTTAAGAGCCTCCTGTGGGGAACCGTGTCAAAAGCTTTGCTGAAATCTAAGTAGATCACGTCCATAGCTCGTCCCTGATTCAATTCTCCTGTCACCCAATCAAAGAACTCAATGAGATTCGTTTGGCATGATTTCCCTTTGGTAAAACCATGTTGTCTCGGATCTTGCAACTTATTGGCTTCCAGAAAATTCACTATCCTTTCCTTCAGCATCGCTTCCATTACTTTTCCAATAACCGAAGTGAGGCTTACCGGCCTGTAGTTTCCAGCTTCTTCCCTATCACCACTTTTGTGAAGAGGGACCACCTCCGCCGTTCTCCAATCCCTCGGAACCTTTCCCGTCTGCAAGGATATATTAAACAAATCTTTAAGAGGACCCGCCAAAACCTCTCTGAGCTCCCTCAATATCCTGGGGTGGATCCCGTCCGGTCCCATGGCTTTGTCCACCTTTAGCTTTTCAAGTTGTTGATACACACTTTCTTCCGTGAACGGTGCTCTATCCACTTCATTCTCAATTGTATTATTTCCAGTCCATCGCGGTCCTTCTCCAGGATTTTCCTCTGTGAAAACAGAACAAAAGTATCTGTTTAGCAAATTTGCTTTTTCTTCATCATTTTCCACATAGCGGTTCGCAGTATCTTTTAGTCTCCCAATTCCCTTTTTAGTCATTCTCCTTTCACTAATATACCTGAAGAAATTTTTGTCAACCCTCCTTACATTTCTAGCCATTTGTTCTTCCGTTTGCGCTTTTGCCAGACGTATCGCTCTCCTGGCTTCTTTCAGTTTCATCCGGTATTCCTCCTCGTGCTCCTTTTCTTGAGTTTTTTTGTATTTCTGGAACGCCAACTATTTAGCCTTTATTTTCTCAACCACTTGCTTGGAGAACCATATTGGTTTCCTTTTTCTCTTGCTTTTATTTACTTTCCTTACATAAAGGTTTGTGGCCCTATTTATAGCTTCTTTCAGCCTGGACCACTGTCCTTCCACTTCTCATATTTCCTCCCAGCCCATCATCTCCTTCCTCAGGTATTCCCCCATTTTACTAAAGTCAGCACGCTTGAAATCCAGGACTTTGAGTTTTGAGTGGCCGCTCTCCACTTTAGCTGTCATATCAAACCAAACCGTTTGATGGTCACTGCTGCCCAGGTGGGCACCCACTTGGATATTTGACACGCTATCCCCATTTGTGAGCACCAGATCCAGTGTCGCTCCCTCCCTCGTGGGTTCCGTCACCATTTGTCTGAGCAAAACACTTTGGAAAGCATCCACGATCCCTCTACTTCTTTCCGATTCCGCAGAGGGAACCTTTCAATCTACATCTGGCAGATTGAAATCTCCCAGCAACAGCACCTCTCTCTTGCTTCCCAACTTTTGAATATCTGCGATCAGGTCTTTATCTAATTCCTCCAATTGTGTCGGAGGTCTGTAGACAACACCCACGTGGACAACACTAGTAAATATATAAATTGTACTAACACAGCTACAATGGTGATGCAAATCATTAAAAAATATGTGCTAAAAACCCCCAGGAAATTATAAACCACAGAGCTCAGCCAAAAAACAGGCATATAAAGGTCTCCATCAACTCCATGCAAAAAACACACCTAACAGTATTATTTATTTATCTGTTACATTTGGATCCCACATTTTCCCACCTATTTGCAGGCGCAATGTGGCTGACATAGTAACGTGAAGGCGTTTGCAGACTCTGGTGTAAACAAATACAAAGTGATGTTGTGGTACAGCCACAGAAGGGAATCGTACAACGGAAGAGTTCTGTTATGTCCATTACGTACTTTAGTTTTGTTGTGTTGCTGAGATCAGGCATTTATGTTGAATCGGTAGGGTATGACTTTTTAAACAGGTAGGTTTTTAGTGTTCTCCGGAAGTTTAGGTAGTCGTTCATAGTTTTCAAGCCTTTTGCACTCTGGGAGCTGTAGTGCTTCCTAGGAGGGATTACTACTACTACTACTACTATTTAGCATTTCTATAGCGCTACAAGGCATACGCAGCGCTGCACAAACATAGAAGAAAGACAGTCCCTGCTCAAAGAGCTTACAATCTAATAGAAAGAGCTTACAATCTAATACTGTGTGGGAAGGTCAGAGTGCACTCTGGGAGCGTCCCAAAGTTGTGTGCTTATGTAGGAAAAACTGGATGCGTAAGTTGATTTGTATTTCAGTCCTTTGCAGCTTGGGTGGTGCAGATTTAGGTACGTTCGTGTTGATTCAGATGTGTTTCTAGTTGGTAGGTCGATCAATTCTGTCATGTATCCCGGGGCTTCACCGTAGATAATTTTGTGAACCAGAGTGCAGATTTTGAAAGCAATGCGTTCTTTGATTGGGAGCCAGTGTAGTTTTCCGTGGAGGAGTTTTGTGCTTTCAAATCGTGTTTTTCCGAAGATAAGCCTAGCTGCCGTGTTTTGAGCGGTCTGAAGTTTCTTTAAGGTTTGTTCTTTGCATCCCGCATAAATTCCATTGCAGTAGTCTACATGGCTTAGTACCATTGATTGTATCAGGTTGCGAGAAGTTTCCCTCGGGAAGAATTGTTTCATTCGTTTGAGTTTCCACATTGAGTGGAACATTTTCTTTCTTGTGGATGTCACTTGGCTCTCTAGTGTTAAGTTGCAGTCCATTGTAACGCTGAGGATTTTCAGGCTGTCTGAGACGGGGAGGGTGTAATCTGGGGTGTTGATAATTGTGGGGTTGTCGGCGTTGTGTTGGGATGAGATGACAAGACAGTGTGGTTTTTTTTTGTTGAGTTTTAGTTGAAATGCATTTGCCCAACAGTACATGATGTTCATGCTGTTCTTGATTTCATTGGTGATTTGTCAGTTTAGATTTGTAAGGAATGTATATTGTGACATCGTCGGCATAGATGAAAGGGTTAAGGCCATGGTTGGATAAGGTCTTGGCTAGAGGGGCCATCATTAGGTTGAAGAGGATTGGTGATAACGGTGATCCATGTGGTAGTCCGCAGTCTGATTTCCAAGGTGATGATATGTTTAAGTTTGATTTTACTTGCTATGTTCTTGTGGTTAGGAAACCCTTGATCCAGCTATGTATGTTTCCAACAATCCCAAACTTATCTAGTAATCTTATTAATATATTATGGTTTACCATGTCGAATGCACTAGACATGTCGAATTGGAGGAGGAGGATGTTTTTACCTATTGCTATTTCCTGCTTGAATTTGGCTAGGAGAGTGAGTAGTACTGTTTCTGTGCTATGGAGGGGGCGAAAACCTGACTGTGATTCGTGTAATATTGAGAATTTGTTTATATAATCTCTAAGTTGTTTGGCTACCATGCTTTCCATCAGTTTGACTGACATCGGAATGGATGCTACTGGACGATAGTGATTTGATTTGGGGGGTTTTCTTGGTGTCTTTTGGTATTGGAGTGAGCAGGATATCGCTGGTTTCCTTAGGGAAGAGACCTTGCTGAAGCATGTAGTTTAGGTGGGATGTGAGGTCTGCTATGAAGCGGTCAGGGGCGGATTTCATTAGGTAGTTGGGGCAGGTATCTAGTTTACAGTGAGTGTTGGAGAACCTGCTGATCGCCTGTGCATAGCCATTTAAAACAGATGACTGTGCAGAACTCATACACTGAGCCCTTCTCCCCCCCACCCCCAGTGTGCACCTGCCCTCCTGTGGCACCGCTCTCCTTGTTCCATTTCATTTCTTGCCCCCTACCTTCCTGGGGCTCATCATGGAATCAGGCGAGTTCCCACCTGGACAGCTCCCACCAAGGACTCCCCCCCTCCCCGGTCATTTCCCACCAGGTGTGGGGGGGATTGACCCGCGACCCACTGGGCCGGTGCTGGGGGCAAGAAGGATTTCAGAAAGAGAACCAGTGTGTGCAGTGTGAGAGAGAGCTCTGGGTGTTTTTACTGCTGGGGGGGGGGGGGCTGCAGATTGACAGAGTGTGATGGAAAATATTAAGAATTGCTTTCAGTCTTACTTTGATCGATAATACATTTTAAACTCTTCTGTATTTTACTTGCCTGGTATATCTCAAAGAACAGGCTGGAAGGAATGAGATAAGGCACCTCTCAGGAACAATGTATGTCCCTGAAACTAGCTTGAGCAGAAGGGAGGTGTAGGAGATAAGGCACCTCTCAGGAACAGGTTGGAATACCTCTGAAGCCAGCTTGTGCAGGAGGGAGGCAGGGTATGTTTGAGGTTCGGTAGATAAGCCACCTGGCCAGTGGTTTGTTTACCTGAACTGAGAGCATATGACTGAATCCTCACGTACCTGGATAAGCTTTAATAAAAAGGGGGCTTTTTGCAGCGGAGCCTTGGGGCTCATTCTGTGGATGGACGCATCGTGCAGAAAAGACTTGTACCTGGTCTGGATGCTTCAGGCTTTCGCTGCAACGGGCCCCCCAGCTGATGAGATAAGGGCCTGAATGATGTAATTCCTGACCAGTGATGATGTATGTGTATATATATCTTTCTTATTTTACTTTTCTATAGCCTTCCTTTAGTAATGTACTCGATTAGTGTGTTTATTTCTCCTCAAGACCCTTCACTGGCTCCCTATCCGTTTTCGCATCCTGTTCAAACTTCTTCTACTAACCTATAAATGTATTCACTCTGCTGCTCCCCAGTATCTCTCCACACTCGTCCTTCCCTACACCCCTTCCCGTGCACTCCGCTCCATGGATAAATCCTTCTTATCTGTTCCCTTCTCCACTACTGCCAACTCCAGACTTCGCGCCTTTTGTCTCGCTGCACCCTACGCCTGGATTAAACTTCCTGAGCCCCTACGTCTTGCCCCATCCTTGGCCACCTTTAAATCTAGACTGAAAGCCCACCTCTTTAACATTGCTTTTGACTCGTAACCACTTGTAACCACTCGCCTCCACCTACCCTCCTCTCTTCCTTCCCGTTCACATTAACTGATTTGATTTGCTTACTTTATTTATTTTTTGTCTATTAGATTGTAAGCTCTTTGAGCAGGGACCGTCTTTCTTCTATGTTTGTGCAGCGCTGCGTATGCCTTGTAGCGCTATAGAAATGCTAAATAGTAGTAATAGTAGTAGTAGTAATCATTGTGATGCAGTAACAGTAATGACTTATACACTCTCCAATTAAAGTGCAAATAAAGAGTTTCATTTACCCAAGACGAATCTAAAAGAATCTGTAGTATTTTAGTCTTTGAGCAGTCTGTGGTGATCAAGTGAGCAGGCTGCAGTACTGAAGCAATACACAGTGGTATGGGATTTGTGCGCTCTGGGAGTAGGGTTACCATATGTCCGGATTTAAAGAGGACATGTCCGGGCAACTGGGCGGGTTTTGCCAATCTGCCCGCTTGTCTGGATTTCTGCCGCCAGCCTGCCCGTTTGTCCAGAAATCTGGGCAAACGGCAGATTGCTAGCCTCCCCTCCCCTTACTTACTACAGCCCTGGTGGTCTAGTGACCTCTTCCGCCTTCGGGGCAGGAAAGAGCCCCCTTTTTCCTGCCCGGAGCGCAGCCCTGCATGCATCATTCCTGTTATTATTATTATTATTAATTATTGCATTTGTATCCCACATTTTCCCACCTCTTTGCAGGCTCAGTGTGGCTTACAATACATCATGAATGATGCCAGTCAATAGTAAATCCAAGGATTTTTAAGGTATTTGAGATTGGCAGATTTAATTTTGGTGTATTGATGGTGGTAAATTTACTCGTATTGTATTGGGAGGTAAGTATTAGGCATTGGGTTTTCTCTGCGTTCAGTTTCAGCTGGAATGCATCGGAATGTTGCTGATCTCGGTGCCGATTCAGCACAGAGATCAGCAACAGGAAGGTTGCATGCAGGGCAGCGCTCCAGGCAGGAAAGAGGGGGCTCTTTCCTGCCCCAAAGAGGTCACTAGACCACCAGGGCAGTAGTAAGGTAAGGGGAGGGGGCTGACGGGGTGTGTGACAGGGGGGAGGAGAAATTGTGACGGGGCGGAACGAGGGCATGAAATGGGGGCGGGGCTCAGTGTGGTGGGTGGGGCATGTGTCCTTTTTGGGGTGCTGAATGTAAGAAAAAATTCAGCCATAGAGAAACATTCACAGATCATAAAACACCTCAGACTGGTGAAGAATCTATGACTACTACTAAACCTGAAAAAGTCTTTTGCAGAAAGACAGACCTCTCAAACTACCAGAAAATTCAGAAAAATGAAAGCTTGTGTACTTCTGCTGACAGTGGTACAAGTGCTTGCTGGAAAAGAAACCTCCCAATGCACAAGAGAATCCACAAAGGAATGAAACCACTTAACTGCACTGAGTGTAATAAAAGCTTCAGTCAGAAGGGACACCTCACACAACACCAGAGAATCCACACTGGAATGAAACCATTCATTTGCACTGAATGTAATAAAAGCTTCACTCATAAATCAAGTCTCACAATACACCAGAGAATCCACACAGGAATGAAACCATTCATCTGCACTGAGTGTAATAAAAGCTTCAGTCATAAAACAAGCCTCACAGAACATCAGAGAATCCACACAGGAATGAAACCATTCATCTGCACTGAATGTAATAAAAGCTTCATTCGGAAGAAATACCTCACAGAACATCAGAGAACCCACACAGGAATGAAACCATTCATCTGCACTGAGTGTAATAAAAGCTTCAGTCGGAAAGGACACCTCACAGAACACCAGAGAATCCACACAGGAGTGAAACCATATTTCTGCAGTGAGTGTAATAAAAGCTTCAGTCATAAAACAAGCCTCACAGAACACCAGAGAATCCACACAGGAATGAAACCATTCATCTGCACTGAGTGTAATAAAAGCTTCAGTCAGAAGGTAAACCTCACAATACACCAGGGAATCCACACAGGAGTGAAGCCATTCATCTGCACTGAGTGTAATAAAAGCTTCAGTCAGAAAACAAGCCTCACAATACACCAGAGAATCCACACAGGCATGAAACCATTTATCTGTAGTGAGTGTAATAAAAGCTTCACTCATAAAACAGGCCTCACAATACACCAGAGAATCCACACAGGAATGAAACCATTCATCTGCAGTGAGTGTAATAAAAGCTTCAATCGGAAGGAACACCTCACCAGACACCAGAGAATCCACACAGGAATGAAACCATTCATCTGCAGTGAGTGTAATAAATGCTTCAGTCAGAAGGTAAGCCTTACAAAACACCAGAATAAAGCCTTTTGCAAGTACTGAGTGTGGTAGAAGCTTTACTGTGAAAGAAGCACTCAGACACTGGAGAATCCACAAAGGCATCAAACCATTTATTTGCACTGAGTGTAATAAAAGCTTCAGTCAGAAAACAGGCCTCACACAACACCAGAGAATCCACACAGGAATGAAACCATTCATCTGTAGTGAGTGTAATAAAAGCTTCATTCAGAAGGTAAACCTCACAAAACACCAGAGAATCCATGCAGGAGTGAAGCCATTTAGATGTTCTGAGTGTGGTAAAACTTTCATTAAGAAGGGACATCTCGCAAGGCACCACAGAGTTCACACAGGAGTGAAGCCATTTACATGTACTGAGTGTGGTAAGACCTTCATTGACAAGGAAACACTCACTATGCACCAGAGTAGCCACTGAGAAGTAAAACCATTTCTATGAACTGAGTGTGGCAAATGCTTGAGGTTGAAGCAATATATGATACAGCACCAGAGAATCCACACAGGAGTGAAACAATTTAAATGTTCTGAGTGTGGTAAAAGCTTCACTACACCATAGCTTTCACATGAGAGTGAAGCCATTTACATGTAGTGAGTGTGGTATGAGCTTCATTGACAGTGAAACACTCGCCGTACACCAGAGAATGCATTCAGGAGGAAATCTTTTCTATGCACTGACTGGGGCAAAATCTTCACAAAGAAATACATGATAATACACCAGAGAATCCACAAAGGAGTGAAGCCTTTTGCTTGTACTGAGTGTGGTAAAGCTTTACTAAAAAAGGAACTGTTTATTTAGGAGTTATTTTATCCACCCCTCTGTAGACCTCCGCGGAACCCCTTTCCACGGTGAGGTGAACAGGGGACCAAAGGAGTGCCTTCGGACACGGAGGTGTAGAGGGGGTGACAGAAGGCGCAGTTCAAATCTAATTTCCATGACCTCGACTTTCTGTCTTCTAGGATCTATGTGAATCTTTGGCCATTTATTTTCCCACATAATGTCTACATGAGTGAAAGATAATTCACTTGTGTGTGTAGTATTTATGTGATACAGTTTAAAGAGACAAATTGATAATGAAGAGATTGAAACTGAGACTGGAGGAGTTTAGTGATAAAGATAGTCGTTTATTCTCACCAAATGAAACTGCCAGCTGTTGCACACATCAGTCAAATTCTGGGTTCAACGGACCGTAGCTTCGCCGTCTGACAAGCGTAGGGGAAGGACTCCGATTTTAGGTCAGATTCACAGTCCTTATATAGTACTAGTAAAAAAGGCCCATTTCTGACACAAATGAAACGGGCGCTAGCAAGGTTTTCCTCGGAGTGTGTATGTTTGGGAGACTGTATGTGAGAGTGACTGTTTGAGAGTCAGAGTGAAAGTGTGAGTGTGTGAGAGAGAGAGTGAGTCTGGGTGTGAGTGTGTTTGTGAGAGAGTGTGTGTGTGAGAATGAGAGTGTGTGCAAGTGTGTATGTGAGACACAGTGTGATAGAGAGTGTGTGTGTGTGTGCCCATCCATGCTCCTCTGTCCCCTGCCCCCTCCATTCATCCCTTTCCAGCAATTCCCCTCTCTCCCTGAGTCCTGCCCTCCCAATCCATGGCCATCCATGTTACTCTGTCACCTGCCCCCTCCATTCATCCCTCTCCAGCATTTCCCCTCTCTGCCTGAGGCCTGCCCTGCAATCCATATCCATCCATGCCCATCTGTCCCCTCCATTCATCCCTATCCAGCAATTCCCCTTTCCCTGAGTCCTGCCCTTCCAATCCATGCTCCTCTGTCACCTGGCCCCTCCATTCATCCCTATCCAGCAATTCCCCTCTCTCCCTGAGGCCTGCCCTGCAATCCATATCCATCCATGCCCATTTTTCCCTTCCATTCATCCCTATTCAGCAATTCCCCTCTCCCTGAGTCCTGCCCTTCCAATCCATGCCCATCCATGCTCCTCTGTCACCTGGCCCCTCCATTCATCCCTATCCAGCAATTCCCCTCTCTCCCTGAGGCCTGCCCTGCAATCCATATCCATCCATGCCCATCTGTCCCCTCCATTCATCCCTATCCAGCAATTCCCCTCTCCCTGAGTCCTGCCCTTCCAATCCATGCCCATCCATGCTCCTCTGTCACCTGGCCCCTCCATTCATCCCTATCCAGCAATTCCCCTCTCTCCCTGAGGCCTGCCCTGCAATCCTTATCCATCCATGCCCATCTGTCCCCTCTATTCATCCCTATCCAGCAATTTCCCTCTCTCCCTGAGTCCTGCCCTCCCAATCCATGCCCATCCATGCTCCTCTGTCCCCTGCCCCCTCCATTCATCCCTTTCCAGCAATTCCCCTCTCTCCCTGAGCCCTGCCCTCCCAATCCATGCCCATCCATGCTCCTCTGTCCCCTGCCGCCTCCATTCATCCTTTTCCAGCATGACCCCCCCTCGCATCCATGCTCCTCTCTCTCCCATGTCCCAGCCTGGCCTGCCCTCTTCTCCCCCCCCCCCTCGCATCCACGCCCCCCCCCCCTTCGCATCCATGCATCCCTTTTTTTTTTTCTTCTTCTTTTTAAATTTACCTCTGTGGCGGTTCCGGCAGCGAAGCGTCAGGGAAGGAGGCGGCGCTTCCGACGTCTAGCTTTCCCTTCGCTGTGTTCCGCCTTCTTTTGACGTCATTCCTGACGTCAGAAGAAGGCGGAACACAGCGAAGGGAAGGCTAGACGTCGGAGCGCCGCCTCCTTCCCTGACGCTTCGCTTCCGGGTTTTTGTTTTTTTTTCCGCCCTCGACGTCATGACGTTTGACGCGAGGGCGGGGCAGAGACGGCTGGCTGGCTTGAAGGCTTCACACCACGAATCCACGAACCCTTCAGCCTGGGAGTGACGTCAGATGGCTTCATGGCTTCACAGAACGTTGTCCTCAGAACGTTGAGGGTGCGTTTTATTATATTAGATTTGCAGTCCATACAACTCAATGGAGAAACACTTTTTTTTCTATTTTTTTTTTCATCTATGAATCATACTTAACCGCAGGTCAGGTGCCCACCTGCCCCTCCTTTCTGATATTACTTAATAACGTCAATTTCCGGACTTGTAAACATCTTTCCTAATATAGAGAGATCAGGTTTTTTTTTTGTATCTTGTGACTCTGGGAGCCATTTTAACTGCAACAGACTCCAAGTTCTGAACCAAACTTTTTAGGATTTTAGCCATCAATTCCTTGATCTTAGCTTTTGCACTGCTTTTGAATGTCACACTAAATTCTAATAAGGCTTATCAAGCAGCCCTGCTTCTGCAGGTGCTCAGCAACAAGGCCATCATCAGATTTTTAGGCCTAGTCAGTGCTTTTCAGCAGTTTAAGCTATGTAACTTGGCCCACCACCATTCCAGTGGATGGGTCTCAAGCTGGGACACATATTAACAGAACACTCAACAGACACTGGAGAATCCACACAGGAATGAAACCATTTATCTGCACCGAGGTTGAAGAAATACATGATAATGCACCAGAGAATTCACACAGGAGTTAAGCCATTTACATGCACTGAGTGTAATAAAAGCTTCTGTTAGAAGGTAAACCTCAAGAAGCTATAGAAATGATAAGTAGTGATAAGCAGTAGTAGTAGTAGTAGAAACCACCGAATGACCCACACAGGAAGGTACATATAAATATCTAGGAGTGGAGGAAGAAACGACTAAAAAGCTGAAATGGCCGAGAGAAAAAAAATCAGTAATGACTATTATAGGAGACTTCCTGCACTCTCATATTGTTTTGGTATTTCAGACTGGCCTCTTAAACACCGGCAAAAACTAGGGGGCCCTTTTACTAAGCTGCATAGACGCCTACGAGCACCCAATGTGCGTCAATTTGGAGTCATCACCCGGCTACCGCGTGGCCTGGGCAGTAATTTTAATTTTTACGTGTGTCCACTACGCGCGTCAGAAAATTATTTCTATTTTTGGTGCATGGTGGAAACTGGGCGGTAATCATCATTCTATGCACGTAGACCATTACCACTCAGTTAACGCTTGAAACCCTACCACTGAGTCAGTGGGTGGCGGTAAGGTCTCAGGCCCAAAATTGACGTGCGCCAATTTTATTTTGATGAAGTCAAGGACTGCTTTATGGAGCAGCTGGTTCAGGAACCTACAAGAGGGGGAACAATTCTAGACCTAGTGCTTAGTGGAGCATGATCTGGTTCAGGAGGTAATGGTGCTGGGGTTGCTTGATAACAGTGATCATAACATGATCAGATTTGATATAAGCTCTGTAGTAAGTACACATAGGAAATCCAATATGTTGTGGAATCCAAGATGGCGACCTGAAGGGAGTGCACTGAAGCAGCTCCTGAACCCAAATATAAGTGCTTTAAATTTCCTTAAACAACTTTTACCTTAAAATGCCCAAACGAAGAGGCAGGCAAAGACCAGGTCCTGTGGCAGCCGCCTTCCCCGCAACTGGGACGATGGACTGCTTTGTTGTAACGGGACAGCAGGTGGGCTGTGGAGTTTCGCTGCCGGAGAAGACGGAGAAAGGAGAAACGTCTCCCCTGCTTCAGCCCAGAGTTGAGAGAACCACCGCCTATGCCTGCAGTCATGCAGGAAGTCTTTGTACAGGGACTGGATATTAAAACTATTTTTCAGGCATAGAAAGGAAATGTTTCTTAATTCTCAAATAAGAATATATCCAGATGTAACCAAAGTAACTCAAAAGAGGCGTCAAACTTTTCTTAAATTGAGTCCTATTGTGTTGCAATTGGGAGATTATTTTGGTTGAATTATCCGTGTAAATGTGTGGTGAAATTGAACTCAGTGAAATATATATTTCTTTGACCCATTACACCTGAAATCTTTCTTAGATTCTAAGAAAGTAGTTACTCCATCTTTGAGCTCAGAAACGATAATTACAACCACAGCTCAAGTGAAATAATATTATCCTGTAAATCTCCCTTCTTAGTTGATAGAGAATTGAAAATAAGAATATATTTTTTCCTTGTGTATTGTGTTTGGTTTCTCTCTCCAATTTGTGGACTAATATAAGATGATTATAAATAGTTTTCATTATAAGATAATTATTTTTTCTTCTAATATAAGATTTGTGTATAATCTTCTTATCTGTACAAGATTTGTTCTTGGTATTGTTAATAAGAAATATAAATAAAGAATTTAAAAAAAAGGAAATCCAATATGTTAGCATTTAACTTTCAAAAAGGAGACTATGATAAAATGAGAAGAACAGTGAAAAATAAAACTTAGAGGAGCAGCTGTAAAGGTCAAAACATTACATTAGGGGGGAGCAGGGCAAAATGGCTGATTGAGAAGACGCACAAGAATCTGCTCTGTGCTTACCTTGTTCCTCTGTCTATCATGCCTTCTAAGTGTAAGGGTTAGGTTAGCTTTTATCCCCCTGAAGCCACCTCTACTCCTCTTGGTCAACAGAAGTTGGATTCGTTTGTGCTTCCGTAGCCGGCAGGAAATGAGGGTGAGATACCTGCTTTCGGGAGGGACATCTTTGACCCCTCAGACCAGGTTGCTCCACCACTTTGACAACACCATGGAGGAGGCTGTGAGGACTCTGAAGAAAGATGCCACATCTTCAGCAGTCACTGTGGGGGATTCTCCTGGGTGAAACCACCAGGCCTTGTTTCTGACTATCCCTTTTTGCTGGATGGATATTTTGGTTTGTTCACCCACTAGCACCCTTGGATCGTGTGATTCCTTTTACCTTCAGGTGGGTCTCCCCACTGGATAACCTGAGACAGATTCCGAGATATGCTCACCCTTAGAGATCTCACTTTTAATTAATCTAAATAGTCACCTAAAGGAAGATTCCACTCACCCTCCTTGCTCACAAAAATCACAGTCTGTATTATGATAAAGACAGCGCTCTTGTAAAGTGTCAAGAACCCTGTACAGTTCTGACCTGCATTCGCAGTTATAAACGAGGTTATGAAGATGTTAGTGTTACCCAGCAGTGCATAGAGTAACTACAGAAAGGCAGTATATCAAATCCCATTCCCTTTCCCTTTCCTCTCCTACAGCTTAACATTAAAATTGTTTCAAATTCCCTTCCATTAGAACCATTTTAAAATCTGTTTTCTACTCCCGCACCTTTGGCCTCTTCATTTCGTGAATGTTTTCAAACTCTGTCAGAACAATGTAGTATTTCTTCTCAAAAAGCATGGGAAAAAGATACTGGTGAACATTTGTCAAATAAAGAATGGTCTCAGGGGCATTGTCAGCTACTGGAAGCAGTTAATACAATATGTATCTCGCATTTGGCAGACCAGGTGGAAATATGACCCAGGTCTGTTGCTGGGTCACCCTGTACTTATTCGTCCAATACCGAAAGGTTTTACAGCTTTTGTGCACAAGACCATTGTAGTTGCCATGCAAGTGATCCTGTCTGAGTGGGTATCTTATAGTTCTCCATCCTATTCCCAGTGGCGGACTCGTATGATCCTGCTGTTACGAGTCGAAAGGATGGGGGTGCATGACTTTAACCCTGGACCTGGTCTGCGGTTTCTAGATACTTGGCATCCATTGTTAGATACACTGACCCCAGCTGCCAGGAGTAGGTTGCTGAACTTTTAACAGTTTCCCAGGCAATGCACAAAGAGGGGGAGGGGGAGGGACTTCGGGTAAACGGTGGGGGGAAGGGAGGGGCGGAGGGGGTTGTTTGGGGAGGTAGGGGAATTTATTAAAAAACTGTATTATGTTGTAGACATGGTTGATGCCTGTTGTGACCTAGATTTAAAAATGTGTGTGTACAATATCGTTTAGTGTTTCTTGTACAGGCTATTTTGTCTTTAATAAAAAAGATATACCATAAAGAATGGTCTCTGTCCTGGTTAAATGGCCCGAGATCCTCCCTCTCCTATTTTTTACAACACAGAGCTCATTGGACTCCTACTAAATCCTTTAAAAGTAAATGTGTCCTGTCTGTCTGTCCTGACCCTTATCCCTTATTTGTCCTGTCTGTCTGTCCAAATTAGATTGTAAGCTCTCTTGAGCAGGGACTGTCTCTTCATGTTCAATTGTGAAGCGCTGCGTACATCTGGTGGCGCTATAGAAATGATAAGTAGTAGTAGTAATTATCTCTCAATGATTTATGTTGGTCTTGCTCTATCAGAAAGGTACAATAATGTCTTTACATCAGTGGCGTAGCCAGACTGCCAATTTTGGATGGGCCTGAACCCAAAGTGGGTGGGTACAAAATTTTCTCTCTACCCCCCTCCCCCAGCAAAATTTAGTCACGCTAATCAGATGCATTTGTCACACAGGGTAAAGTGCTGCTTTTCAGTGCATCAGATTTCAGAAAATTTATTTAATAGCCTAACACCCTTTTCAATGAGCTTTCAGAGGCCAAAACCTCCTGCCTCAGGTCAGTATAATGCTGTTACGGTATCCTCGCCTGACCTAAGGAAGGAAGTATTGGTCTCTGAAACTTCATTAACACCATATTACTTTATCCTAAATTAAAAATAAAATTATTTTCTTTACCTTTGTTGTATGGCCATTTACTTTTTCTCATTGTGTCGCTCCCAGTCTCTAGATTCTGCTTTCCTTCGTTTTCACTTAACTCTTCTGCCACGGTTTCCTGGCCATTTCTCATTTTTCTCTCCTTTTTCTTTGCTTTCTTCAATATTTTTCTGCCTCTCTCTCTCTCTCTGTCCTGATTTAATTCATTCTTACTATCCATTCTTTAATTTCCTTCATCTACTTATGGCTTTTCATCTTTTTCTCTCCCTTGTTCTCCCCATGCCCCTTCCTCTTATTCTCCAGTCTTTCACTACTCTCCTTTTCCATCCAGCAGCTCTCTTCTTTCTCTCCCCATCCTTCCAGTCTCCCCTCTCTCGCCCCATCCTTCCAGTAGTCTCCCCTCTTTCTTTCTGCATCCTTCCGTCCAGTGTCACCTCTTTCTCCCTACCCTTCCATCCAGCGTCTTCCCTCTTTCTCTCCCCATCCTTCCATCCATCTACCCTCTCTCCTGATCCTTCCATCTAATGTCTCTCCCTCCCTCTTTCTAACCAGTGTCTCTGTATCACTCTACCCTTTTCTGTTCAGTGTCCCTTCTCTCTCCACATCCTTCCAGTCTCTCCCCTTTCTCTCTGCATCCTTTCATCCATCTCCCCTCTTTCTCTCCCCATCCTTCCATCCAGAGTCTCTCCCCCCATCCATCCGTTTTCCCTCTTTCTCTCCCCATCCTTCCATCTGTTTTCCCTCTTTTCTCCCCATCCTTCCATCTGTTTTCTCTCTTTCTCCCCATCCTTCCATGTTTCCCTCTTTCTCCCCATCCTTCCATGTTTTCCCTCATTCTCTGCCATCCTTCCTTCTGTTTTCCCTCTTTTCTCCCCATCCTTCCATCTGTTTTCTCTCTTTCTCCCCATCCTACCATGTTTTCCCTCTTTTCTCTTTTCCTCGAGGCCCGCCCTGCATGCCAGCGCCAGCCCCCATTGCCGGCCACTGCTGCTTTTCCTGTTGAACAGCAGGGCCGACGCTACAAAAAGAAGAAGCGCTAACGCTAAGGACGAAAAATGTTTTTTTTTAAAAAGCGCGGCACCGGCAGGCACTGTCTAGGCAGCCTTGAGGCATTGGCTGCTAGCTCTGCAGGCTCCTCCCGTCTCTTACATTACTGCCCCTGCATCGCTCCAGGGGCAGTGACGTAGGAGACGGGAGGAGCCTGTGAGCCAGCAGCCAATGCCTCAAGGCTGCCTAGACAGTGCCTGCCGGTGCCGCGCTTTTTTTTTCTTTTTTAAACATTTTTCATCCTTAGCGCCGTTAGCGCTTCTTCTTTTTGTAGCGCCGGCCCTGCTGCTCAACAGGAAAAGCAGCAGTGGCCGGCGATGGGTGCTGGGGCTGGCGCTGGGCGGGCCTGGGCTGAAATTGGGTGGGCCTGGGCCCAGCCAGGCCCACCCGTAGCTATGCCCCTGCTTTACATTTTGGCTGGATATTTGGCCTAAAATATTAGATCTTACAACTTTCTAACTACCGCTGGGCCCCTCGTCCCACAGCGTAGTAAAAGGACCCCTTAGGTTGGAAATGTATTGCCCTTACAAACTCTTTCTTTCTGATGCCCCAGGGCAGAGACTCCGTAATTCTGAGAGCTGTAGCAGTGGTTGGAGGTAGAAATCTGAAGAGAGGCAGCTCTATTGCAGAGGTGAGAAACAGGTAGAAGTAGCTCAGAGCTGGGTGATTGGAGAGTGCAATATATCATTAGGAAGACATATTCAAGGTAAAAAACCAAGTTCGCTCCAGGGAGTTTAGCAGGACAAGTGCTGTCTGAAGCAAGATGGAGAGGGAGAGGCTAAGAAGGGCTCACACAGGCCCAGGGAGGAACAGGTAAAGACCAATGGGGACAGAGCCTGCCATCGGGTAGCAAGGGGTGGTCCTAGAGGACAGCCCTCGATTGGAGGGAAGGGTCATACCTGGCTGACCTCTCAGGGCCTAAGTATTGAATTACATTTGCTCCTAACTCAAGTTTTACTGGTCTTAACATTATATGATGTATTTTACTTCCTGTTAATATATTTTGAACATGTTCATGCTTTTCTAATTGTTACATAAGCCAGATTGAATCTGAGTTCTACTCGGTCTAATGCGGAATATAAATGTCAAAAAGAAATAAATAAAATAAAATATCATAAGGATGATAACAACACATTAAACAAGAGATGAAAGTGGGGAGCCCTGTGGCACCCCACAACCAGGCAACTACCCATCTGAAAGCTCACCCTGCATCTTAACCACACAGGATCTGAAATAGGACATTACACAGCACTAGATTGAATGCACTTGACAGGTCCAGTTACGTTATTAAAGCCTGATAACCAAAGCTAATAAATTGCATCTGATCAGTCTAAATTCCTTTATAATAGACTCCCACCAGGGACACTTTTATAGAACAACCCCCGTAATGAAATCATACCAAATGGACACAATCTGAATGTCACACAATTTTCACTATGTAATAATGTGGTTAAAATTTGTGATGAGAACTAAGAAACTGCCACAGGAACACACACATCTGGTACTTTGAATTTCTTTGCTTTGTATTGTATTCATTATTGCTTTGACTAATACAATCGCAAACTGATTTCTACTTCAACAGTACCCTGGTATCATAGTGTCCCACTGGTTGTCCTCTTTCCACCAGGTCTCTGACGTGCCTGTTTTAGTGCTATATACTCTGACTCTCCCGTCTTATTTTTCAGTGTGTTTTTTGGTTATAACTACAGCAGTTGAGAGGGATAATTTGCAGTCTTTGCTCTCCCTCTTAAAGGCTCCTGGCTTACTATTGCCTTTGTTGCAACCTCTCCATCGAGAGGCCTTAACTTCTGCATTTCAATAGTATTCTTCAAAGATCAATCTGAACCAGGTGCCAATATTCAGCACTTAAACTGGCCAAGGTAACTGCATAAAACACAGACCTATCTTTATATGGTTCGCCACATCATATAGCTCTTCACCCCTATGTTTTCACTGTTTCCAAAGTAACATTTCCCAGCATGCACTGCAGAACTGCTCTCTGGCTCCCTCTCTGGTAGAAGCCCTGGCTGTCAGTGACAATGGATTCTGCTGTTTCTATAGTGACCATTTCCCAGCATGCACTGTAGAGCTGCTCTCTGGCTCCCTCTCTGGTAGAAGCCCTGGCTGTCAGTGACAGTGGGTTCTGCTGTTTCTATAGTGACTATTTCCCAGCATGCACTGCAGAACTGCTCTCTGGCTCCCTCTCTGGTAGAAGCCCTGGCTGTTTCAATGGTGACCATTTCCCAGCATGCACTGCAGAGCTGCTCTCTGGCTCCCTCTCTGGTAGAAGCCCTGGCTGTCAGTGACAGTGGGTTCTGCTGTTTCTATAGTGACTATTTCCCAGCATGCACTGCAGAACTGCTCTCTGGCTCCCTCTCTGGTAGAAGCCCTGGCTGTCAGTGACAGTGGATTCTGCTGTTTCTATAGTGACCATTTCCCAGCATGCACTGTAGAGCTGCTCTCTGGCTCCCTCTCTGGTAGAAGCCCTGGCTGTCAGTGACAGTGGGTTCTGCTGTTTCTATAGTGACTATTTCCCAGCATGCACTGCAGAGCTGCTCTCTGGCTCCCTCTCTGGTAGAAGCCCTGGCTGTTTCAATAGTGACCATTTCCCAGCATGCACTGCAGAGCTGCTCTCTGGCTCCTTCTCTGGTAGAAGCCCTGGCTGTCAGTGACAGTGGGTTCTGCTGTTTCTATAGTGACCATTTCCCAACATGCACTGCAGAGCTGCTGTCTGGCTCCCTCTCTGGTAGAAGCCCTGGCTGTTTCAATAGTGACCATTTCCCAGCATGCACTGTAGAGCTGCTCTCTGGTAGAAGCACTGGCTGTGAGTGACAGAGTGGGTTCTGTTGTTTCTATAGTGACTATTTCCCAGCATGCACTGCAGAGCTGCTCTCTGGCTCCTTCTCTGGTAGAAGCCCTGGCTGTCAGTGACAGTGGGTTCTGCTGTTTCTATAGTGACCATTTCCCAACATGCACTGCAGAGCTGCTGTCTGGCTCCCTCTCTGGTAGAAGCCCTGGCTGTTTCAATAGTGACCATTTCCCAGCATGCACTGCAGAGCTGCTCTCTGGCTCCTTCTCTGGTAGAAGCCCTGGCTGTCAGTGACAGAGTGGGTTCTGCTGGCTCTATAATGAGCATTTCCCAGCATGCAGTGCCCTTACCAACACTCAAGGATGTAGTGGGGGCCCCAGCCGGTCTCCAGATGGACTTATGGCCTCAGTTCATTCAAACTATTCCTGAAAGCATGTGGGCAGCACTGCCTGGTATCTAAGTAGGTCTTGTGGGGTCAGGGCAAACAAAGGGACAGGACAGTCAGGACTGGAGCCACCCAGGGGCCTTTCAGGGGTTGAGTCAGGGGAGTAAGCACCCTAGAACTCTCGGTGAGGATTGCAAAGAAATGTGGGCTCTAATCTCATCTATGTCTTCCTTGGAGGTGGACTGGAAAGATCAGAAGGATGAAGAAGGGTCCACCTGGGTGACCTCGATGTGGAGTTTTGCAGACAGGAGGAGGTCAATTGGTTGATACTGTAGATCTGGAGAGTTCCAGAGGTGATACGGGAAGTTATAGAAGATGGGTGAGCCTGACATCGGTGCCAGGCAAAATGGTAGAGACTAGGGCTGCATTTGATTAAATCGGGGCATAGCCAGCAGTCCATTGTAAGGGCACAGGGGTAGACTGGGGGGGGGGGGGGTCAGGCACACATTTCCTCCCTCTCCTTTGATGGTGGGGATGCTGAAGCCCCACCAGTTTATATTTATTTATTAATACTTACTGTACCGCCTTTGCCAATAAGCAGTTCAAAGCAGTGTACAATACTAAAAAAAATGAAATTAACAGTAGCCAAAGTAAAGAAAGGAGCTACATGGTGGATAGGAAAGATCAAGAGAAACCTCACACACATGATATTACCTGACATTGCAACGACAGAAGGGAGGGAAGAAAGAATAAGGAGGTAACGAGGCTGAGGCTGCTCCAAACTGCGAAAACTGGCAACACTTAGAATGATGATGATGGAATGAAGCTACAAAGAAAATATTTCTTCACTCAACTCCGGAATTTGTTGCCAGACAATGTGGTAAAAGCAGTTAGATTAGTGGGGTTTAAAAAAGGTTTATAGTAACATAGTAAATGCCGGCAGATAAATACCTGTACGGTCCATCCAATCTGTCCAACAAAATAAACTCATTTTACATGGTATGTGATACTTTATATGTATACCCGAGTTTGATTTGTCCTTGCCTTTCTCAGGGCACAGACCGTAGAAGTCTGCCCGGTACTGTTCTTGTACTAAGTTCTAAAGCTAACATCAAAGCCCCTTAAAATTTATACTCCAGCCCATTCCTATCTATTCAGTCACGATCAGGGTGTAGACCGTATAAGTCTGCACAGCTCTCGTTTTGTTTCCAATTACCAGCGTTGCCACCCCAATCTCCGCTAAGATTCCAGGATTCCTTTGTGTTTATCCCACGCATGTTTGAATTCCATTACCGTTTTCATCTCCACCACCTCCCGCGGGAGGGCATTCCACATATCCACCACTCTCTCCGTGAAAAAATACTTCCTGACATTAGTCCTGAGTCTGTCCCCCTTCAACCTCAATTCATGTCCTCTAGTTCTACCGCCTTCCTGTCTCCAGAAAAGGTTCGTTTGCGAATTAATACCTTTCAAATATTTGACCGTCTGTATCATATCACCCCTGTTTCTCCTTTCCTCCAAGGTACACATGTTCAGGTCAGCAAGTCTCTCGTACGGTTTGCAACGCAAATCCCATACCATTTTCGTAGCTTTTCTTTGCACCGCTTCCAGTCTTTTTACATATTTAGCAAGATACGGCTTCCAAAACTGAACACAATACTGCAAGTGGGGCCTCACCAACGACTTGTAGAGGGGCATCAACACCTCCTTTCTTCTGCTGGTTATGCCCCTCTCTACGCAGCCTAGCATCCTTCTGGCCATGGCCGTCACCTTGTCACATTGTTTCTTCACCTTCAGATCCTCCGACACCAACACCCCAAGGTCTCTCTCCTCAGTCGAGCTTACTAATCTCTCCCCTCCTATCCGGTATCTCTCTTTTGGGTTTCCGCACCCCAAGTGCATCACTCTACACTTCTTGGCATTAAATTTTAACTGATACGTTCGCATACAGTACTCTGTTTTTAAGTGGTACATTTTATTTTAATTGTTTCAACCACAGGTGCACACAATTTCTTAAATCACAAAACAGTTTCTATGGAACTCTCTTCCAATCACCGAGCATACTCATTCACTCAAGCTGCAGACACTTATGTAATCATATAACACGTTTATCATGCAAAGATTATTATCAACACCTTTGTACTCAAAGCCCTTATATCTAATTGAGTCTTGTCGTAGTTGAGATATTTGGGATCAATTGTAGAATGTCTCATTCAGTTATTAATAGTTTTTCAATGTCCCCAATCTCATTACATCAAACGATTCAGAAGGCCTTTATCCAGTGTTACAGTCAAATAGATGAATCCTTTTCCGAACTGTGTGTCTGCTGCTTATGAGGAAGTGCTGCAAGGCAAGAGGAAGGCTACCACAGTAATCATGCAAATTTTAACTGCCAGACCCTCGACCATTCTTCTAACGTTCAGAGATCCCTTTCTCATCATTTCTACTCCCTCCAGGGTATCCACTCTATAAGCTATTTTCGTGTCATCCTCAAAAAGGCAAACCTTTCCTTCCAACCTTCAGCAATATCTCCCACAAATATATTAAACAGAATAGGCCCCAGCACCGACCCCTGAGGAACTCCACTGCTCACCTTCCTTTCTTCCGAGCGGATTCCATTTACCACCACCCTCTACCACTTGTCGGACAACCAGTTTCTTATCCAGTTCACCACTTTCGGTCCTAAGTTCAACCCTTTCAGCTTATTCACGAGTCTTCTGTGGGGGACCGTATCAAAGACTTTGCTGAAGTCCAAGTAGATTGTCACGTTTACTAAACAGGAACTGGGTTTTGGAGCCCTTGGGCCACTGCCGAGGAGCAGCAGTGGCAGGCAAAACCACCCCACACCAGAAGCAAGGCAGAACAGACGTACCAGCAAATCCAGGCAAGGTCTCTCGGCAGCCAGCCAGCAGGCAGAAGACAGGTCCAGGCAAAGTTCAACAGGCAGGTGGCAAGCAAAGCAAAAGTCCAGGTCCAGGCAGAGAATCAAAAGGCAGGCGGCAAGCAAAGCAAAATCCAGGATCAGGCAAGGTTCAAAAGGCAGGAAACCAGCAAACACAGAAACAGGTCCAGACAAAGTCTCTCAGGCAGAAGTGCACAAGCACCCACGTACCAGGGCCTAAGACAATGCAAAGGCAAGGGCTGAGAGTAACAAAATGGCTAATAAGCCCAGCAGCACCTGGAACTCAGCTGCTGCAATCACCAGGCAGCTATGGGTGCTGTGCAGGCTCAAACAACACAAGCAAACCCTGGCAGCCTGGAAGATCCGGACCAGACTGAGCAGAAATCTGGAACGGGTGATGGTCCATAGCAGCCACCCGTTCTGGCCACCAGAGGGCGAGGAAAGCACAGACGTAACACAGATTGCATCTAGCGCATGTCCCTCATCCAGTTCTTTGGTCTTCCAGTCAAAAAAGTCAATAAGATTCGTTTGGCAGGATTTTCCTTTGGTAAAGCCATGTTGCCTCGGGCCCTGTAACCCGTCAGTTTCTAGAAAGTTAGCTATCCTTTCTTTCAGAAGCGACTCCATTATTTTTCCTACCACTGACGTGAGACTTACCAGTCTGTAGTTTCCCACTTCTTCCCTGTCTCCACTTTTGTGAAAATGGACCACATCTGCTCGTCTCCAATCTCGTGGAACCTCTCTCGTCTCTAAAGATCTATTAAATAGATCTTTAAGAGGTCCCGCCAGGACCTCTCTGAGCTCCTTCAGTATCCTGGGATGTATCCCATCTGGCCCCATAGCTTTGTTCACCTTCAGATTCTCCAGCTGTTTATAAACTCTTTCTTCCGTAAATGGCGCAGTATCCACTCCATTCCCAGATGTTCCCTCGGCAGCCAACCGCGGTCCTTCTCCAGGATTTTCCTCCGTGAATACCGAAGAGAAATAACTGTTTAGCACGTTCGCTTTATCTTCATCACTCTCCACATAGCAATTCTCATAATCTTTCAGTCTCGCAATTCCATTCCTATCTCTTCTCCTTTATCCAATATATCAGAAAAAGTCTCGTCACCTCTCTTTACATCTTTAGCCATTTTTTCTTTCGCTCGCGCTTCGCTAACCGTATTTCCCTCTCCGCTTCTTTCAGTTTAATCCGATAATCTTTTCCGTGATCCTCTCGTTGCGTTCTTTTGTATTTCTTGAACAAAGCCTCTTTTGCTCTTATTTTTTCAACTACTTGTTTGGAGAACCATATAGGCTTCCTGCTTCTCTTGTTTTTGTTTACTTTCCTCACAAAAAGATCAGTCGCCATATTTAGAGCAGCCTTTAGCTTGGACCACTGTTTTTCCACTTCGCCTACGCCTTCCCACGCCAACAGCTCCTTCTTCAGGTATTCCCCCATTTTATCAAAATCAGTATGTCTGATATAGCTTCCTAAAAGAAACATGCATAAGCCATTATTAAAGTGGATTTGTTTCTAGGATAAGCATCATAAAATGTACTGTTTTGGGATCTTGCCAGGTACTTGTAACCTGGATTGGCCACAGGATGCTAGGCTTGATGGCCATTCAGTCTGTCCCAGTATGGCAATACTTATGTTCTCATGACCATAACTGCTAAAATTAGCTGAATACATCTAGTGGTGATGGAGGGACAGGCCTAAAGTTATCTAGATAATTTTATGCAGATACATTCAGTGACTAACTCAGCCAAGCACAGAACCAGCTCCATTGGAGAGCTTGGTGCTGGTGCAAACTGACCAAAACCGAGCTTCTCATTTTCCCCCCCAAACCCACCTCCCCGCTCCCCCCGTTTTCTATTTCTGTTGATGGCTCTCTCATTCTCCCTGTCTCCTCAGCTCGAAACCTTGGGGTCATCTTTGACTCTTCTCTCTCCTTCTCTGCTCATATCCAGCAGACCGCCAAGACCTGTCGTTTCTTTCTTTACAACATCCGTAAAATCCGCCCCTTTCTTTCCGAGCACTCTACCAAAAACCCTCATCCACACCCTTGTCACCTCTCGTTTAGACTACTGCAATCTGCTTCTTGCTGGCCTCCCACTTAGTCACCTCTCCCCTCTCCAGTCGGTTCAAAACTCTGCTGCCCGTCTCATCTTCCGCCAGGGTCGCTTTACTCATACTACCCCTCTCCTCAAGACCCTTCACTGGCTCCCTATCCGTTTTCGCATCCTGTTCAAACTTCTTCTACTAACCTATAAATGTACTCACTCTGCTGCTCCCCAGTATCTCTCCACACTCGTCCTTCCCTACACCCCTTCCCGTGCACTCCGCTCCATGGATAAATCCTTCTTATCTGTTCCCTTCTCCAGTACTGCCAACTCCAGACTTCGCGCCTTCTGTCTCGCTGCACCCTACGCCCGGAATAAACTTCCTGAGCCCCTACGTCTTGCCCCATCCTTGGCCACCTTTAAATCTAGACTGAAAACCCACCTCTTTAACATTGCTTTTGACTCGTAACCACTTGTAACCACTCGCCTCCACCTACCCTCCTCTCTTCCTTCCCGTTCACATTAATTGATTTGATTTGCTTACTTTATTTATTTTTTGTCTATTAGATTGTAAGCTCTTTGAGCAGGGACTGTCTTTCTTCTATGTTTGTACAGCGCTGCGTATGCCTTGTAGCGCTATAGAAATGCTAAATAGTAGTAGTAGTAGTAGTAGTTTTTCAAGCAGCTCCTAAAAAAATATCCAGTGAAATGGGCAGCACTGTTGAGCAGATGAGAAAGCTTCAAAGATAAGTGTTGATAAACATTTACACAGCTTTTGTAATGCATTGAAAACTTCTTGAACTGAGTCATTGAGTGTAAAGAATTAAAAGAAGAAAGGAAAAACAAGTTTCATAAAGGGGAAAAAGTATCACCATTACATTAAATGGGCTGGGGAGGATTGGAGGTTAGACTAAGGTTGTGCCAACTCAGTCACTGAAGTCTTTTCTTCTTCCTATGTGGTGAGTCAATATGAGTTGATTACAGTGTATTTGAACTGGAATTTCACATGCATGGGGGTCAAATTCACAAGCCTTGTGTTCGGTTGGGGATACCTTTAGTGGCACATTTACCTAGGTAACTCCTCTTAATATCCAGCTAAAGTCCTCAGCGTAGCATAGTAACCTGTCCAAAATCTTCCTTAGCTTTCCCTTTCTGATTCCTACCTCAGAATCTAGGGAATTGGCAAAGAGTGAACCATGGCAAGATCAGGAATACCCCCTATTCTGGACTACAGCTCCCAGAATGCACTGTGACACTCCCATACAGTAATCCCTTCTAGGAAGGACTACAGCTCCCAGTGTGCACTGTGACATTCTTACACATTAATCTCTCCTAGGAAAGACTGCAGCTCCCAGAGTGCACTCTAACCCTCCCACACAGTAATCCCTCCTAGGAAGGACTACAGCTCTCAGAGTGCACTTGACACTGCCACACAGTAATCCTTCCTAGGAAGAACTACAGCTCCCAGAGTGCACTCTGACCCTCTCACACAGTAATCCCTCCTAGGAAGGACTACAGCTTCCAGAGTGCATTGTGACATTCTTACACATTAATCCCTCCTAGGAAAACTACAGCTCCCAGAGTGCATTGTCACATTCACAGTCAGTAATCCCTCCTAGGAAGGACTACAGCTCCCAGAGTGCAGTGTGACATTCTTACACAATAATCTCTCCTAGGAAAGACTATAGCTCCCAGAGTGCACTTGACCCTCCCACACAGTAATCCATCCTAGGAAGGACTACAGCTCCCAGAGTGCACTTGACCCTCCCACACAGTAATCCCTCCTAGGAAGGACTACAGCTCCCAGGATCTTACTTACTCCACTTGATCCCTGAAATGAATCATTAAATAACACCAGGGGCGTAGCCAGACACCCAATTTTGGGTGGGCCTGGGCCCAAGATGGGTGGGCAGAAGAACTCCACCATGTCCCACAAGTGATTTGGTCTCTCCCTCTCTCATCTGCATGCCATATGGTCTTTTATACATTCCTTCCCCCAAATACCTTTTAAATAGCAGATTTTCACTGTTAGCGAGCAGCAACTAATACACACTGCTAGTGTAACCAGATGGCAAAAAAAGTGGCCAAAAGTAGCCCGAAGTTAATATTCATGAGGAATCGTGAATATTCATGAAAAACCGTGAATATTCATGAAAAATCGTGAATATATATATTCACTTTTCAAATTACATTTTTGAGTTGATTAATTTAAACAAGAACTTAGCTTAAGTATTAAGATCCTGAGAGGAAATGCTGAGGCAACAGGAACAGGATGCCGACTGAGACAGGAACTGAACACCTGGAAAAAAAACAGAAACAGAGTCCTTTAGATTGTAAGCTCCTCTGAGCAGGGACCGTCCTTCTTTGTTGATTTGTACAGCGCTGCGTAACCCTAGTACCGCTCTAGAAATGTTAAGTAGTAGCAGTAATAGTAAACAGAGCAATTGAAAACACAAGCAGAGCACCTGGAAACACAAGCAGCAATGCTGACTGAGGTAGGCCCAGGCCAGGAACAGAACACTGAGGCAGGCCCAGGAACAGGGTACACACTGAGGCCTGCCCCAATGTTCCTGTTCCTGGAGCTGCCCTTGTGTTCCTGCTGCTGCCCAGGAATAGGAACAGAAACAGGGGCAGGAACACCAAGGCAGACCCAGGGACAGGAACAGGACCATCACCAAGGCAGGAACAGGGCGGCACAGGAACACTGAAACTGAAAGAGAAAAAGAAACAGATTAGGAAGGAACAGTTAGAAGTACACTGAAACAGATGGAAATGGCACAGACAGGAATGTTGAACTCCAGTCCCGAGACAGGCACAGGAATGCTGAACACCAACGCAGAGAGGCAGCCAGGCACAGGAACTCGGACTGAAAAGGAAACAGGATGGAATAAAGCATTACTGTCTCAGCCAACAATGGTCAGTCAGGCAACCGACACCCACCCCCTCAAAGCAGAGTACTCACCGGGCTCTTACAGCCTGGAAATTCCGCTGCAGGAAGGTGCACAATCATCATTGTCGGGTATCCATGTCACGTCATCATCCTCCTTCTCCTCGGCCTGGCTTGTACTCGCATAGATATCAGACTTGAATAAACTCAGCATGTGATCTGTAGGAACAAACCCTTTGCAGCATATGCCTTTGCGCCCCATGTAGCTACGAATACGCAACAAGGCTTCCAGAGTGCCTTGTCGCATCCTGTTTCTCAGTTTTGTCTTTATAAGATTCATCTGAGAAAAGGTTCTTTCCACGGCTGCATTGCTGAAAGGCAAAGCCAACATACATAGGGCAAAATTCCCTATCAGGTGGAAGTCATGATCTCCTGTAGCATCTGTGTGATTTTCTACAGTCACCCAAAACTGCTCGATCTCATTGTCACTGTAGGTTGGCCATAGCACTGTGTTGATCCACAGCCACTGTTGCTCCAGATCTCCCATACTACCGTTATACAGAGGTAGAAATGACAAATTCGACAGCTGTGGTTTCAGGGCTCCAAGGACAACAGATGGAGAAAGATCTGACAGAGACTGTAGCAGCTGGACATTTCCCTCAGCAGTTCAAATAGGTAATCTCTACAGCGTTCTTTAATGTGTTCTGCAGATGCAGGTTCGATTTTAGAGTCATGCAGCGCCAAATGGAATTCGATACCAAAGTTCATCGCTGCCAGCGGTAGATGCTTAGACCTGTCTTCCAACTCATACATCAGAGTTGCTTCCCACGAGGTGAATGTGGTCGGTCTCACAAGTCGCAGCAGCATGGTGCGGTACAATGTCATCAGGTCTTCGAGCAAACGGACAGGGCTCGCTTTATCAGACTGAAACAGCTTGTTCACTCGGTTGACTTCCTGTAGTATGGGCCTCAAAAATGCCAAGTACAGCTTGTTTTGTGGTGTGTTGTACATCTGGTACAGCTGGCCAGCGGTGTAGCTGCGTGCCTCATCCTTCGCTACCTGGAAATGAAGCTTCAGTTCATCATATTGGTCAAACAGACGCTGAACACAAGCAGCTATGGACAGCCAGCGAGTGTCTGAGAACCTCAGGATCTTTAGTGGGTCTTCACCAACATTAATGCATTAATATATCTGTTTGTATTTCTGCAGGCGAACAGTACTATGGCAGAACCAGTTATAGGCCTCAGTAACCATAAATTCAATGTTCCTTGGCAGCACCATCAGTGCATGCGAAGAACTCAGCTGAATTGAATGGCAAATACACTTTATGTGTACAATGTTGGGGCACACTTCACGGAACCTTGTCATCACTGAATTATTTCTGCCACACATGGTACTACAGCCATCGGTTGCTAAGCCAATGCATTTGACTATTTGAAGATGATTTGCTGTAAGAAAATTGGTTATGGCACTGAATATTCCTTCTGCAGTACCAGTCTCAAGGGCTAATAGTCCTAGAAATGCGGTGGTAATAGACTTTGAGGAAGTACTGTAGTAGCACACCACCACACACAGCTGCTTCTGTAGGCCGATATCTGTGCTTTCATCGATGATCAAGGAAGAAGACGTGTCATTTTTGCCCAGGTCCGAAATTAATTCTTGATGGACTGCAGGACCAAGGACATTCTTGATCAGTGCTGAACATTTAGTGCGGTGTATAGCTATGTCTTTGCCCGATATGTCCTTGACAACCTCGCCTAGGTGATCAACCATTGTAATACTGGAATGGCACGCAACGTGTGCCGCCAACTTCAGCTCCGCTATCTTGGTTGATTTGTCGATAGTGATAGACTGGCAGCCCATATCAAATAAAGTCCTAGCATTTGAATACGGCGCTGCATTCCTCTTATGTTTGGCTGTAATGGAATGGTTAACTAAATCATGATGATGTGCACGTATCTCAGCTTTGCAAAAACGACAATATGCTTTGTGGTCGTCTCCTGGCACACTCCTTATCCAGTCTTTTAAGAGTGCCTCTTTCTCCCAGTTCTTGCAGTACTTCTTTGCATATGATGCCCACTTTCCCATGATGATATGAATAGGAACAGTTGGGAAGTAGCAAACTATCAGCAGGGACAGTCTTTTTGTCTATGGTGTACAGTGCTGTGTATGCCTTGTAGCGCTATAGAAATGGTAAGTAGTAGTAGAAAACAGCTGTAAAGAAAGACAGATTTGCTAGCCATGTGAACCACAAATATATGCAATAAAGTGCCATACATAACCCCTTCCCCTCCCCTTTTACATTAGCAATCTTATGTCTGTTTTTATCATATCTACAATGTTTTAGTGTCCCTTTTATCAGGAGAAAACAAGAAAATTCACGTTATTGCTAGGCTAGGGTGTCCCACCACCACCCTCCCCCCTATTAACCCAGCGTACATAAATCTGCACTACCCAAGTTGCAAAGGGCTCAAATACAAAACAACCAAAGCGTCCAGTTTTTCCTGCATGGGCACAACTGAGGAACGTAAAGCCTTGAAAACTATGAATGACCACCTAAACTTCAGGAAAACACTGAAAACCAACCTGTTTAAAAAGGCATATCTGGCCGATCCAACATACATGCCCAAACTATGCAACAGAAGAAACTAAGAACAGCGTGGACATACCACAACTGTCCACATGATCCCTTAATGTGGTGGCTGTACCACATGAACTTTACCCTACTACATCACATTACTGTTCATTTGTTTACACCAGAACAGAAGGCCAGAACTATGTAAGCCACACTGAGCCTACAAATAGGTGTAACAATTAAAATACATAAGTCAATTTAAATATAAAGATTTTGTTTCATGAAGCTTTCTTCTGTTCACACTGTTCTTGTGGTTGTATTTTGTTCTTTTGATGAATTATACCGTCTTCAACGGACCAAATTTGCTGGATAGGATTAGGCAGCGTCTTAAAAGGTGGAGGATAAAGGATTTATTTGTTGTACATTTTTTTGTCCCACATTATCTCAAGCAAAGGTTCAATGTGGCTTACATTTGAAAATACAGTAAGACAGAATAACAGAATTCAGTTATTATATCATGGGAGCAAGTACATGGTGGATATGTCAGAAATTTAACAAAGATGAGATTTTTATTACCACATATGCCCAGATGGGCATTTAAAAGTCTGCTTCTTGCTGGCCTCCCACTTAGTCACCTCTCCCCTCTCCAGTCGGTTCAAAACTCTGCTGCCCGTCTCATCTTCCGCCAGGGTCGCTTTACTCATACTACCCCTCTCCTCAAGACCCTTCACTGGCTCCCTATCCGTTTTCGCATCCTGTTCAAACCTCTTCTACTAACCTATAAATGTATTCACTCTGCTGCTCCCCAGTATCTCTCCACACTCGTCCTTCCCTACACCCCTTCCCGTGCACTCCGCTCCATGGATAAATCCTTCTTATCTGTTCCCTTCTCCACTACTGCCAACTCCAGACTTCGCGCCTTCTGTCTCGCTGCACCCTACGCCTGGAATAAACTTCCTGAGCCCCTACGTCTTGCCCCATCCTTGGCCACCTTTAAATCTAGACTGAAAGCCCACCTCTTTAACATTGCTTTTGACTCATAACCACTCGCCTCCACCTACCCTCCTCTCTTCCTTCCCGTTCACATTAATTGATTTGATTTGCTTACTTTATTTATTTTTTGTCTATTAGATTGTAAGCTCTTTGAGCAGGGACTGTCTTTCTTCTATGTTTGTGCAGCGCTGAGTATGCCTTGTAGCGCTATAGAAATGCAAAATAGTAGTAGTAGTAGTAGTAGTACTCCCATGATACCAATACTTCTCTGTCTACATCCCTATGCAGCACAAGCCAGCAGTGCATGTTTGAGAGAATATAAACTAGGGAAAAAATAAAAATGCTACCAACAGAGGAGGACAAGGCAAAGGCAGTGGCTCATGCATGCCTTGTCCTCTTTTGGTAGTATTTTTATTTCTTCCCCAGCTTCCACCTACCCTCCTCTCCTCTTTCCTCTACACGTGAATTGATTTGCTTGCTTTTATTTTTGTCTATTAGATTGTAAGCTCTTTGAGCAGGGACTGTTTTTCTTGCGTATGCTTTTTAGCGCTATAGAAATGCTAAATAGTAGTAGTAGCTTATATTTTCTCAAACATGCACTGCAGCATTTAGTCAAAAAGCTATTATAGCACCTATTATGTTTGTTTGTGCAACACCATATAAACAGCAAAGATAATAAGTGATTAAATTAAACAGACTAAACACCAAAGCATAACTCAATCCATACATAACAGAAATAAATTATATTAAATCAGCTTGATTGTTTACATAAAATTATAACCTATTGAAAACACAGCAGGCAATAATATTACTGAACAGAAATATAATTTAAAAAATCAATATATTTTAAGGTAATGTAACATACCAAATATGGAAGAAAAATCTTTCAATTTTGGTAAAGGATAAAGGTACATCATATTTCATCAGGCATTTATAAACATATATACATCTCATAGATCCATAATATAAGATCACAGGCATAAAAGAAAAAATAGAAAAAAGGGAAAAAGACCAACCTACCTCCAATCGGTGAAAGCACAGTTATGTGATGATTGACGATGGAGCACGTGGAACAAATGCCTCTGTAAAAGAACATATATAGAAAAAAATGAGCTATAACTACTTCTTCATACTTGCTACAGTATCATAGGTGAGAACTGGTTGTATCAAGGGCATATCTGGACTCTGGCGGTAGGGGGGCCAGAGCCAGAGGGCACATTTTAGCCCCCCCCCCCGCCACCAACGACTCTCTCCACCCCCCGCCGCCAACCCTCCCCCGCTGCCGTTGCTTACCTTTCCTGACGGGGGACCCCGACCCCTGCCAGCCGGGGTCCGCTTCCACCTGCCGCTGCCTTTAAAAATATTTCTTTAGCTGGCGGGGGACCCCCAACCCCCGCCAGCCGAGATCCGCTTCCACCTGCCGCTGCCTTTAAAAATATTTCTTCAGCTGGCGGGGGACCCCAACCCCCGCCAGCTGAGATCCGCTTCCACCTGTCGCTACCTATAAAAACCCCATCCCCAACCCCCGCCACCAAAGACTCTCTCCACCCCCCTCCCTCCCGCCGCCAACCCTCCCCCGCTGCCGTTGCTTACCTTTCCTGACGGGGGACCCCGACCCCTGCCAGCCGGGGTCCGCTTCCACCTGCCGCTGCCTTTAAAAATATTTCTTTAGCTGGCGGGGGACCCCCAACCCCCGCCAGCTGAGATCCGCTTCCACCTGTCGCTACCTATAAAAACCCCATCCCCAACCCCCGCCACCAAAGACTCTCTCCACCCCCCTCCCTCCCGCCGCCAACCCTCCCCCGCTGCCGTTGCTTACCTTTCCTGACGGGGGACCCCGACCCCTGCCAGCCGGGGTCCGCTTCCACCTGCCGCTGCCTTTAAAAATATTTCTTTAGCTGGCGGGGGACCCCCAACCCCCGCCAGCCGAGATCCGCTTCCACCTGCCGCTGCCTTTAAAAATATTTCTTCAGCTGGCGGGGGACCCCAACCCCCGCCAGCTGAGATCCGCTTCCACCTGCTGCTACCTATAACAACCCCGTCCCCAACCCCCGCCACCAACGACTCTCTCCACCCCCCGCCGCCAACCCTCCCCCGCTGCCTTTGCTTACCTTTCCTGACGGGGACCCCGACCCCTGCCAGCCGAGGTCCGCTTCCACCTGCCGCTGCCTTTAAAAATATTTCTTCAGCTGGCGGGGGACCCCAACCCCCGCCAGCTGAGATCCGCTTCCACCTGCCGCTACCTATAAAAACCCTGTCCCCAACCCCCGCCACCAAAGACTCTCTCCACCCCCCTCCCCCCCGCCGCCAACCCTCCCCCGCTGCCGTTGCTTACCTTTCCTGACGGGGGACCCCGACCCCTGCCAGCCGGGGTCCGCTTCCACCTGCCGCTGCCTTTAAAAATATTTCTTTAGCTGGCGGGGGACCCCCAACCCCCGCCAGCTGAGATCCGCTTCCACCTGCCGCTACCTATAAAAACCCTGTCCCCAACCCCCGCCACCAAAGACTCTCTCCACCCCCCGCCGCCAACCCTCCCCCGCTGCCTTTGCTTACCTTTCCTGACGGGGGACCCCGACCCCTGCCAGCCGAGGTCCGCTTCCACCTGCCGCTGCCTTTAAAAATATTTCTTCAGCTGGCGGGGGACCCCAACCCCCGCCAGCTGAGATCCGCTTCCACCTGTCGCTACCTATAAAAACCCCATCCCCAACCCCCGCCACCAAAGACTCTCTCCACCCCCCTCCCTCCCGCCGCCAACCCTCCCCCGCTGCCGTTGCTTACCTTTCCTGACGGGGGACCCCGACCCCTACCAGCCGGGGTCCGCTTCCACCTGCCGCTGCCTATAAAAACCCCGTCCCCAACCCCCGCCAGCTGACCCGAGGTCTTTAAACTTCTTCTTCGTCCTCCGTGGCCGTGCAGCAACACGTCGGCCACGTGGAGGACGAAGATAGAAGAAAGTTAAAGAAGATCTCGGGTGGGCTGGCGGGGGTTGGAGTCCCCCGCCAGCTGAAGAAATATTTTTAAAGGTAGGACTCGGAGGAAGTGGATCTCGGCTGGCGGGGGTTGGGGTCCCCCGCCAGCAAAAGTAAGCGACAGCGGGGAGCGAGGGTTGGCAGCGGGAAGGGAGGGGGTGTCCGGCAATGGCGGGGAGGGGGGGCGGCGGGGGGGGGCTAAAATGTGCCCTCTGGCTCTGGCCCCCCCTACCGCCGGAGTCCAGATACGCCCCTGCGTTGTACTCGCAGGATGCTCCTGCGAGTACAACGTGCTGCGACGTCAGACAGACTCCGAACTGGATTCAACAGCTTTCAAGTACAGCAGCACGGCCACGGAGGACGAAGAAGTTTAAAGACCTCGGATCTGCTGGAGGGGGTTGGGGCAAGCAGCGGGAGAGGGTTGATGGTGGGAGGGGGTCCGGTCCAGGGCAAAATCTGCGGGGGCCCAGGCCCCTGTGGCCCCACGCAGATACGCCCCTGGGTTATATAAAAGGCGTCAGTTGAACCTAGAGGATGCAGGTCCTTTAAAAAAAAAATTTTAACACAATACGCTACAAACTGGGGACAACTTAATATTTATTTCGATATTAAGGGTATCAGAAGGATCCTGGGATATAAGGAGACTACATAATATACAGTGGGGGAAATAAGTATTTGATCCCTTGCTGATTTTGTAAGTTTGCCCACTGACAAAGACATGAGCAGCCCATAATTGAAGGGTAGGTTATTGGTAACAGTGAGAGATAGCACATCACAAATTAAATCCGGAAAATCACATTGTGGAAAGTATATGAATTTATTTGCATTCTGCAGAGGGAAATAAGTATTTAATCCCTCTGGCAAACAAGACCTAATACTTGGTGGCAAAACCCTTGTTGGCAAGCACAGCGGTCAGACGTCTTCTGTAGTTGATGATGAGGTTTGCACACATGTCAGGAGGAATTTTGGTCCACTCCTCTTTGCAGATCATCTCTAAATCATTAAGAGTTCTGGGCTGTCGCTTGGCAACTCGCAGCTTCAGCTCCCTCCATAAGTTTTCAATGGGATTAAGGTCTGGTGACTGGCTAGGCCACTCCATGACCCTAATGTGCTTCTTCCTGAGCCACTCCTTTGTTGCCTTGGCTGTATGTTTTGGGTCATTGTCGTGCTGGAAGACCCAGCCACGACCCATTTTTAAGGCCCTGGCGGAGGGAAGGAGGTTGTCACTCAGAATTGTACGGTACATGGCCCCATCCATTCTCCCATTGATGCGGTGAAGTAGTCCTGTGCCCTTAGCAGAGAAACACCCCCAAAACATAACATTTCCACCTCCATGCTTGACAGTGGGGACGGTGTTCTTTGGGTCATAGGCAGCATTTCTCTTCCTCCAAACACGGCGAGTTGAGTTCATGCCAAAGAGCTCAATTTTTGTCTCATCTGACCACAGCACCTTCTCCCAATCACTCTCGGCATCATCCAGGTGTTCACTGGCAAACTTCAGACGGGCCGTCACATGTGCCTTCCGGAGCAGGGGGACCTTGCGGGCACTGCAGGATTGCAATCCGTTATGTCGTAATGTGTTACCAATGGTTTTCGTGGTGACAGTGGTCCCAGCTGGCTTGAGATCATTGACAAGTTCCCCCCTTGTAGTTGTAGGCTGATTTCTAACCTTCCTCATGATCAAGGATACCCCACGAGGTGAGATTTTGCGTGGAGCCCCAGATCTTTGTCGATTGACAGTCATTTTGTACTTCTTCCATTTTCTTACTATGGCACCAACAGTTGTCTCCTTCTCGCCCAGCGTCTTACTGATGGTTTTGTAGCCCATTCCAGCCTTGTGCAGGTGTATGATCTTGTCCCTGACATCCTTAGACAGCTCCTTGCTCTTGGCCATTTTGTAGAGGTTAGAGTCTGACTGATTCACTGAGTCTGTGGACAGGTGTCTTTCATACAGGTGACCATTGCCGACAGCTGTCTGTCATGCAGGTAACGAGTTGATTTGGAGCATCTACCTGGTCTGTAGGGGCCAGATCTCTTACTGGTTGGTGGGGGATCAAATACTTATTTCCCTCTGCAGAATGCAAATAAATTCATATACTTTCCACAATGTGATTTTCCGGATTTAATTTGTGATGTGCTATCTCTCACTGTTACCAATAACCTACCCTTCAATTATGGGCTGCTCATGTCTTTGTCAGTGGGCAAACTTACAAAATCAGCAAGGGATCAAATACTTATTTCCCCCACTGTACATCAAATGTAATTTTAATTATTTTGCTCATATAGCTCTGTTTTTTGGTACAGAATAAAATGCTTGTTTTAATTTTAATCTCATTAGATTCACCTTTTCAAACCCATTTATATTTTTACCTTTTTAAATCAAATCTAGCTGAACTGGTAACAGCTGAGGGCTTTTTTTCAGCAAGAGTCATAATTACTTAAATGAAATTGATCAATAACTACTTCCTAGTTTTGTGAAGTGGCAGACTCGCAATGAGGTTTATCAGAGGCACGTTTATTGCTAATTGAAAACTTGAATATAATCGGCACTGGCAAAACAGTAGTAACATAGTAGATGACGGCAGAAAAAGACCACCATCCAGTCTGCCCAACAAGATAACTGAAAATAATTGGTCCATTTCTTTCTCTCTCTCCTAATTCCTATTTTATTTTATTTACACTTGTACCCCAGGCTTCTCCACTCATGGCTGGCTCAATGCGGCTTACAGATACAGGTAAACCACGTGATGAAAATATAGATGCTGAAAAACTTAACATTTCAACACAAAAAGGATATCTATGGGACATTACAGTCTTTCACTTTAATCGATCCAATGCTATACCGAGAATACGTTTAGTATGACTCATTATTTCTTTACTGCAAAATAATTCAAGACGGCAAATAACTCTTTGCTCGCACTTTAAAACTCCTTACTGCACGTCTCGCAGACTTGCACGCCTCGCGCTCGGGTCGGGACTCGGACACTGGGCCTCGCGGTCGTCGGTCGGGACTCGGACACTGGGCTGGCAGGCTCAGCTCGCTCAGGCAGGGGCAAAGGGCAGGCGAAATTGCTGCAGCTATTTTTAAATGGAACCTGCAGCCCGCCTCTCACGCTAGGCTTCTAATTGGTCCGTGGCTGCGTGAAAACAGCCCAATCACGCAGCGTGGCCACGGAAAAGCGCCCAATAACACGCAGCCCGCCCCCTTCCAAAAAAATAAACGCGGACAAAGGTGAAAACTCGCCCAAAGGGGCGGTTAAACCACCCACCTGGCAACACTGCACACTGCTCATGTTGGCCCCACAGTCTTCCCTCTGATGCAACTTCCTGTTTCCACATAGGCGGGGATATATCAGAGGGAAGGCTGCAGGCGAAGATCTGCTGTTTACAAGGTACTGTATGCAGGACGGACAGTTGTTGGGCGTTTTTGGCTAGTGGGGCTTGGGAATCCCTGCCAGCCACATCATAGGTGTGCTGCTACTAGGTGGGCCTGAGTCCAAAGTACCCAGGCCAACCCTTGGCTACACCACTGAATAACACAACAGTAGCCCAGCCCCCAGTCTCATTGCAAATGAAACCCATCACAAGGCTGGGGGAGGGGGAGGTCTGTCTTCCTTTGTTTCAGAAGCAAGTGGTAAAGAAGCTGATCACTGGCATCCAGAGAAACCCATCCCTGCAGCCCAGGAGACATTCACAGAGGAGCCTGGAGAAGGGCAGGAGGATGGAGCAGGTAGGAGACTGGCAGGAGGTGGGCAGGCAATGCCACACACACACAAGAAGCAATGAGCCTGGTACTGTTCAATCCATTCCCTGCTGTAGACCCTCAGGCTCTTCTTCCTCATTCTCCGCCTGCTTTACCAGACTCTCACTTTCTGCTTCCTGTCCTCTTGCTTTGTATAATGTGTTTGCTTGTGGAAGGGGTATGGGTGAAATGTCCTCTATCCAAAAATACTAGGAGTACAGAGCACTCAATGAATCTGCTAAGTACTAAATTTAAAGCAAATTGGAGAAACTACTTCCTCACTTAACTTGTAATTAAAGTCTGGAATTCGTTGCCAGAGAATGTGGTAAAAACAGTTAGCTTAGTGGGGTTTAAAAAAGGTAACCCTACCCATGGACACCAAGTTTTAATGAAGGAGCTCAGGCTCTACACACCAATTCTGCCTTGTCATAGATTCTATGACTGGTTGCAGGGGGGGGTCCCCCTCAGTGATCACCCCACCCCTGAAGAGTGGCCCGGCATTTGAGTATCGACACCTTTATTTTCTGATTGTGGATATCCTGAAAACCTGACTGGCTGGGCTGCCTCCAGAACTAGGGAATCACTGACTTAGTGCAGCTCTTGGTTAGTGTTTCTTCTCTCTTTCCTTGTACTATGTAAGCCACATTGAGCCTGCAAATAGGTGGGAAAATGTGGGATACAAATGCTACAAATAAAATAAATTGGCGACTTCCAGTGGAGCCGGGACCAAGATGGACGCGATCCCGTGAGCTCCACTGAGCCAGAGCTACAGTTCCGCCAAAAATGGCGCAAAACCGGCAATAATTAAAATCCCACCTCGCGGAGGACCCGGAATTCGCTGGCATGGCTGTCGGACAACAGCGATAGCCCCGAGCATTGAGTGGCGACAAAAAATCGCGGCGGATCGACGGACCCCAAGATGGCGGAAGGCAGCGGAAGGCAGCGGAGCCACGAGGGGCGGGTAGATCCGTCGCGAGTCGAGGGCGGTTAAAGGGGCAGCCTAGGAGAGAGGGGAAGACAGGCACGGTGCGAGGCAGGTGAACCGCTCCATCCTCACCTCCCATTAGCCCCGCGAGTGTCGGGGCCTGGTGCACCGGGGTCCTCGATCCGGAATTGTTCCAGAAGATCGCAGGTTGCTGGAGGGTACTACACAACCGGCAAGAGACTGTGTACAGATCTCCCCCCTCCTACAACGCGGAAGGCGTGCAGAGAGCCAGAACAAACGAAGCAGAATAAATTCAAGCACGGAGCACGTGCCATTTTTCCAGTCCCCCATATTTGGGCAATAAGAACTTACCTAAACCAACTGGGGAGTAATATCTGAAGGGGGAAGTAGGCAGTGTTTGCCAGCAAATGTGGTGAGACTGCTTTTACCATCTTCTTCAGTGAGACACAGACTGTAACGTTGCAGTCCTCTCTATATTGGATCTGCTGAGTGGGGCAGAGGACTGGTCTATGTAATTTATGGAGCCTTTCTTACGGCCCATGTCTGCAGGAATCACACGCAAGGGAACAAAATTTGAGAAAGGGGAAACTCCACCCCCCAAATCCAGCCTAAAGATGACAGACGGGAAGTCGGATGAAACAGGAGAGTTTAGTGAAAAACAGCTAGCGCAGATCACAATGGCCGTCTGCGCTGCCTTGAACCCGAAATTTGATCTGCTGACAAGTCAGTTAAAAAATTTGGAAACTTCAAGGGCTGGAACAGAAAAGAGATTGGGAGAGGCGGAGCAACGGATTTCGACCATCGAAGATGAGAGGTCGCAAAACGGTCAGGAACTTTCGCGTACGCAGGAACAACTTAAGATGCAGTAAGATAAAATTGAGGACATGGAAAACAGAGCCAGGAGGTGTAACTTGAGGCTGGTGGGAATACCGGAGAGTATCCCAGAACAATCCTTGGGAGCGCAATTAGAACAATGGTTGAACAAAGAATTGGCCCTGTCCGACAGTTACGGAACATTGTGCATAGAGCGAGCCTACAGGCTAGGCAGACGGCAGCAAAACCAGTCGCGGCCGAGGATTGTTATCATTAAGGTTCTTAATTACCTCCATAAAGAGGAGATTCTGCGGGGATTCCGAGTGAAACGAGATTCCCTGGCCTATGATGGTTCCCCAGTAAAAAGTTTTCAAGATTACTCAGCAGGAGTCCAGGAGCAGCGGCGCAGATTCCATCCCCTATGTGCATCATTGGTCCAGAAGAAAACACGATTTATGCTCCTCTATCTCGCGGTCTTGAAGATTCAGCAAAGGCATCAGTGGCGATCCTTCAATTCAGCACAGGAGGCCCAGCGGTTCGTGGATACTGAGCTGAAGGCCCCTGAGGGCTGAGACACAGATGCTGAGACAACTCGATAGACAATGCAAAGGAACCCAGTGGCAGTTGACTGTCGCTTCACGAATGTGTGAGGCGACGGGTAAGAATGCAATGGGACAAAGATGAAGTTGAAATGCATGCGGTTTATGTTGATAAGGATTGAGAGTTAATTCGATGTTACTACTGTGTTATAAATTGTTGAACGGGGTGGGTTCAAGGGGTGATTAATAGCTTGGACATACGGGTCACATCGACGAGGGGGGGAGAAGTTTATATACCACACTTTAAAAATGCAGGTTTAAGGTAGCCAGGGACTTTAGGCTGGCGATAGAAGTTGAAACATGACGGTAAGGGGAGAGGTAGGTTGGGGTGGGAGGGGAGGGAAGGGGGAAGGGCGGAGCAGGGGTTGGGGAATTTGGAATATTAGTGTAACAAAGTGTAAAGAATAGGAGGAGTCATCTCATTTGCAGACTAAGGAGGACAGGGGAGATATATCACAGTCTCGTAGAGCCGACCAAAAGATAAATATTGCATCACAAGCGGTCCTTATCGAGATCAATAGGGGGGACCTGGGAAAGGGCTGGGACCCAGGGCCTCCACCACAAAAAAGGTATTTGAGCAGTAGTAATAACTCACTCAGTCACACACTGTAGAGTATCTACATGGAATGTGGGAGGTATAACTACTCCTATTAAGAGGAAAAAGATCCTGACCCATTTAAAGCGCATGCACGTAGATATTGCATGCTTACAAGAAACCAGGTTGACAGATCAGGAACATGAGAAACTCAGTAGGGGATGGGTGGGACAGGTGCTATATGCCTCTTCTGAAGGCCGTAAGGGAGGAGTGGCGATTTGCTTTCACAAAAATTTAGCTTGTTCTGCTGAAAAGGTCCTACAAGACCCTCAGGGACATTATTTATTGGTCAAGTTGTGGTTACAAGGCAGAGAAATGTATCTATTGAATGTTTATGCCCCCACTCCACCGGAACATACCTTTTTTCCTGGTTTGGTGAAGCGTATGCTCCCATACCGGGATAAATCATTGATTGTTGTGGGAGATATGAACAGTTTGTTAGACCCTACGATAGATTATACCGGGGCCAGAGGTGAGAAAGTGGGAGGTCGCAAGGAATGTAAATTGTTGAAAGAATTTCAGAATTCCTTTTCAATGGTGGATGTCTGGAGGGTCTTGCACCCCGAAGCTCGTGACTATACGCATAGGTCCAGGGCACATGGCTCATGGAGTAGGTTAGATTATGTCTTTATGACAACTGACCTTTTTCCTCATGTAAGAGAGACACAAATAGCAGAGATAACAATATCTGACCATGGCCCGGTATGGGCAGACTTAGGGACCCCGGAGACTACCAACGGGGTAGAAGATGGAGATTCCCTAATCACCTGGTTAAAGACAAATCCTTCCAAAAGTTTCTAATCGCAAAATGGGAAGATTTTGTGTCAAATAATAAAGAACACGTATCTAACCCTCAGTTATTCTGGTGTGCGGGAAAGGTAGTATTAAGGGGTGAGTTGATAGCCTATGTGTCAGCTAGGCGAAAAAGACACGCTCAGACCCTTGTAGTATTAGAAAGACAGATGCGAAAGGCTAAACGCCGGTATGTGGCACAAGCCACAGAAGTCAATAGAGATGCCTACCTATCGGTTCAAGCAGCAATTAACTCGCTCCTGCATGAGCAAATGCAGAGAAAACAGATTTATCAAAAATACCAGTTTTATAGATTTGGGAATAGAGTAGGGGGATTGCTATCAAGATTAGTACAGAGGAAGGGGGGAAATAGGACAATTCCGGCCTTAAAGGATAAACAGGGTCTAATCACAAACGCTCCAGATAAGATATTGTTGCTATTACAAGAACATTTCGAGGACCTGTATACTCCAGATACACCCAGAGATAGGGCAGAGATTACAGCGTTCCTCCAACGGGCAGACATGCCGCGAATGGGAGCGGCGGACATTCTAGAGGCCCCCATACAGCCTAGACAGCTACAGGAGGCGATTAAAAGTGTAAAGTCATTCTCGGCACCGGGAATAGATGGATTCATAGTAAACATAGTAGATGACGGCAGAAATAGACCTGCACGGTCCATCCAGTCTGCCCAAGAAGATAAATTCATATGTGCTACTTTTTTATTTGTACTGTCCTCTTCAGTGCACAGACCGTATAAGTCTGGCCAGCCCTATCCCCGCCTCCCAACCACCAGCTCTGGCACAGACCCTATAAGTTTGCCCAGCACTATCCCTGCCTCCCAACTACCAGTCCCGCCTCCCACCACCAGCTCTAGCACAGACCGTATAAGTCTGCCCAGCACTATCCCTGCCTCCCACCACCGGCTCTGGCACAGACCGTATAAGTCTGCCCAGCACTATCCCCGCCGCCCAACCACCAGCCCCGGCACAGACCGTATAAGTCTGCCCAGCACTAGTCCCGCCTCCCAACCACCAGCCCTAGCACAGACCGTATAAGTCTGCCCAGCACTAGCTCCGCCTCCCAACCACCAGCTCTGCCACCCATTCTAGGCTAAGCTCCTGAGGATCCCTTCCTTCTGCACAGGATTCCTTTATGTTTATCCCACGCATGTTTGAATTCAGTTACCGTTTACATCTCCACCACCTCCCGCGGGAGGGCATTCCAAGCATCCACCACCCTCTCCGTGAAAAAATACTTCCTGACATTCTTCTTGAGTCTGCCCCCCTTCAATCTCATTTCATGCCCTCTCGTTCTACCGCCTTCCCATCTCCGGAAAAGGTTTGTTTGCGGATTAATACCTTTCAAATATTTGAACGTCTGTATCATATCACCCCTGTTTCTTCTTTCCTCCAGGGTATACATGTTCAGGTCCACAAGTCTCTCCTCATACGTCTTGTAACACAAATCCCATACCATCCTCATAGCTTTTCTTTGCCCTGCTTCAATTCTTTTTACATCCTTAGCAAGATACGGCCTCCAAAACTGAACACAATACTCCAGGTGGGGCCTCACCAGCGACTTGTACAGGGGCATCAACACCTCTTTTCTTCTGCTGGTCACACCTCTCTCTATACAGCCTAGTAACCTTCTAGCTACGGCCACCGCCTTGTCACACTGTTTCATCGCCTTCAGATCCTCAGATACTATGACCCCAAGATTCCTCTCCCCATCCGTACCTAGCAGACTCTCACCGCCTAACACATACGCCTCTCTTGGATTTCTACTCCCTAAGTGCATCACTTTGCATTTCTTCGCATTGAATTTTAATTGCCAAACCTTAGACCATTCTTCTAGCTTTTTCAGATCCTTTTTCATGTTTTCCACTCCCTCCGGGGTGTCCACTGTGTTACAAATCTTAGTATCATCCGCAAATAGGCAAACTTTACCTTCTAACCCTTCGGCAATGTCACTCACAAATATATTGAACAGAATCGGCCCCAGCACCGATCCCTGAGGCACTCCACTACTCACCTTTCCCTCCTCCGAGCGAACTCCATTCACCACCACCCTCTGGCGCCTGTCCGTCAACCAGTTCCTAATCCAGTTCACCACTTTGGGTCCTATCTTCAGCCCATCCAGTTTATTTAAGAGCCTCCTGTGGGGAACCGTGTCAAAAGCCTTGCTGAAATCTAAGTAGATTACGTCTATAGCACGTCCACTGTTCAATTCTCCGGTCACTCAATCAAAGAATTCAATGAGATTCGTTTGGCACGATTTCCCTTTGGTAAAACCATGTGGTCTCAGATCTTGCAACTCATTTTCTTCCAGGAAATTCACTATCCTTTCCTTCAGCATCGCTTCCATTACTTTTCCAATAAAGCGAATGCTACATACCTGTAGAAGGTATTCTCCGAGGACAGCAGGCTGATTGTTCTCACTGATGGGTTGACGTCCTCGGCAGCCCCCTCCATCGGAATTCTTACTAGCAAAGGCCTTTGCTAGTCCTCGCGCGCCCATGTGCACCGCGCATGCGCGGCCGTCTTCCCGCCCGAAACCGGCTCGAGCCGGCCAGTCCCATAAGTAGCAAAACAATGCAAGGGAAGACACAACTCCAAAGGGGAGGCGGGCGGGTTTGTGAGAACAATCAGCCTGCTGTCCTCGGAGAATACCTTCTACAGGTATGTAGCATTCGCTTTCTCCGAGGATAAGCAGGCTGCTTGTTCTCACTGATGGGGTATCCCTAGCCCCCAGGCTCACTCAAAACAACAACCATGGTCAATTGGGCCTCGCAACGGCGAGGACATAACTGAGATTGACCTAAAAAATTTACCAACTAACTGAGAGTGCAGCCTGGAACAGAACAAACAGGGCCCTCGGGGGGTGGAGTTGGATCCTAAAGCCCAAACAGGTTCTGAAGAACTGACTGCCCGAACCGACTGTCGCGTCGGGTATCCTGCTGCAGGCAGTAATGAGATGTGAATGTGTGGACAGATGACCACGTCGCAGCTTTGCAAATTTCTTCAATGGTGGCTGACTTCAGGTGGGCTACCGACGCAGCCATGGCTCTAACATTATGAGCCGTGACATGACCCTCAAGAGCCAGCCCAGCCTGGGCGTAAGTGAAGGAAATGCAATCTGCTAGCCAATTGGATATGGTGCGTTTTCCTACAGCCACTCCCCTCCTATTGGGGTCAAAAGAAACAAACAATTGGGCGGACTGTCTGTGGGGCTGTGTCCGCTCCAGATAGAAGGCCAATGCTCTCTTGCAGTCCAATGTGTGCAGCTGACGTTCAGCAGGGCAGGAATGAGGACGGGGAAAGAATGTTGGCAAGACAATTGACTGGTTCAGATGGAACTCCGACACAACCTTTGGCAGAAACTTAGGGTGAGTGAGGAGGACTACTCTGTTATGATGAAATTTTGTGTAAGGGGCCTGGGCTACCAGGGCCTGAAGCTCACTGACTCTACGAGCTGAAGTAACTGCCACCAAGAAAATGACCTTCCAGGTCAAGTACTTCAGATGGCAGGAATTCAGTGGCTCAAAAGGAGGTTTCATCAGCTGGGTGAGAACGACATTGAGATCCCATGACACTGTAGGAGGCTTGACAGGGGGCTTTGACAAAAGCAAACCTCTCATGAAGCGAACAACTAAAGGCTGTCCCGAGATCGGCTTACCTTCCACACGGTAATGGTATGCACTGATTGCACTAAGGTGAACCCTTACCGAGTTGGTCTTGAGACCAGACTCAGACAAGTGCAGAAGGTATTCAAGCAGGGTCTGTGTAGGACAAGAGCGAGGATCTAGGGCCTTGCTGTCACACCAGACGGCAAACCTCCTCCATTGGAAGAAGTAACTCCTCTTAGTGGAGTCTTTCCTGGAAGCAAGCAAGATGCGGGAGACACCCTCTGACAGACCCAAGGAGGCAAAGTCTACGCCCTCAACATCCAGGCCGTGAGAGCCAGAGACTGGAGGTTGGGATGCAGAAGCGCCCCCTCGTCCTGTGTGATGAGGGTCGGAAAACACTCCAATCTCCACGGTTCTTCGGAGGACAACTCCAGAAGGAGAGGGAACCAGATCTGACGCGGCCAAAAAGGAGCAATCAGAATCATGGTGCCTCGGTCTTGCTTGAGTTTCAACAAAGTCTTCCCCACCAGAGGTATGGGAGGATAAGCATACAGTAGGCCCTCCCCCCAGTCCAGGAGGAAGGCATCCGATGCCAGTCTGCCGTGGGCCTGAAGCCTGGAACAGAACTGAGGGACTTTGTGGTTCACTTGAGATGCGAAGAGATCTACCAAGGGGGTGCCCCACACCTGGAAGATCTGTCGCACTACACGGGAATTGAGCGACCACTCGTGAGGTTGCATAATCCTGCTCAACCTGTCGGCCAGGCTGTTGTTTACGCCTGCCAGGTATGTGGCTTGGAGCACCATGCCGTGTCGGCGAGCCCAGAGCCACATGCTGACGGCTTCCTGACACAGGGGGCGAGATCCGGTGCCCCCCTGCTTGTTGACGTAGTACATGGCAACCTGGTTGTCTGTCTGAATTTGGATAATTTGATGGGACAGCCGATCTCTGAAAGCCTTCAGAGCGGTCCAGATCGCTCGCAACTCCAGAAGATTGATCTGCAGATCGCGTTCCTGGAGGGACCAGCTTCCTTGGGTGTGAAGCCCATCGACATGAGCTCCCCACCCCAGGAGAGACGCATCCGTGGTCAGCACTTTTTGTGGCTGAGGAATTTGGAAAGGACGTCCCAGAGTCAAATTGGACCAGATTGTCCACCAATACAGGGAGTTGAGAAAACTCGTGGACAGATGAATCACGTCTTCTAGGCCCCCAGCGACCTGATACCACTGGGAGGCTAGGGTCCATTGAGCAGATCTCATGTGAAGGCGGGCCATGGGAGTCACATGAACTGTGGAGGCCATGTGGCCCAGCAATCTCAACATCTGCCGAGCTGTGATCTGCTGAGACGCTCGCACCCGCGCGACGAGGGACAACAAGTTGTTGGCTCTCGCCTCTGGGAGATAGGCGCGAGCCGTCCGAGAATCCAGCAGAGCTCCTATGAATTCGAGTTTCTGCACTGGGAGAAGATGGGACTTTGGATAATTTATCACAAACCCCAGTAGCTCCAGGAGGCGAATAGTCATCTGCATGGACTGCAGGGCTCCTGCCTCGGATGTGTTCTTCACCAGCCAATCGTCGAGATATGGGAACACATGCACCCCCAGCCTGCGAAGTGCTGCTGCTACCACAGCCAGGCACTTTGTGAACACCCTGGGCGCAGAGGCGAGCCCAAAGGGTAGCACACAGTACTGGAAGTGACGTGTGCCCAGCTGAAATCGCAGATACTGTCTGTGAGCTGGCAGTATCGGGATGTGTGTGTAGGCATCCTTCAAGTCCAGAGAGCATAGCCAATCGTTTTGCTGAATCATGGGGAGAAGGGTGCCCAGGGAAAGCATCCTGAACTTTTCTTTTACGAGATATTTGTTCAGGGCCCTTAGGTCTAGGATGGGACGCATCCCCCCTGTTTTCTTTTCCACAAGGAAGTACCTGGAATAGAATCCCAGCCCTTCTTGCCCGGATGGCACGGGCTCGACCGCATTGGCGCTGAGAAGGGCGGAGAGTTCCTCTGCAAGTACCTGCTTGTGCTGGAAGCTGTAGGACTGAGCTCCCGGTGGACAATTTGGAGGTTTTGAGGCCAAATTGAGGGTGTATCCCTGCCGGACTATTTGAAGAACCCACTGGTCGGAGGTTATGAGAGGCCACCTTTGGTGAAAAGCTTTCAACCTCCCCCCGACTGGTAGGTCGCCCGGCACTGACACTTGTACTTCGGCTATGCTCTGCAGGAGCCAGTCAAAAGCTCGCCCCTTGCTTTTGCTGGGGAGCCGCGGGGGCTTGCTGAGGCGCACGCTGCTGACGAGAGCGAGCGCGCTGGGGCTTAGCCTGGGCCGCAGGCTGTCGGGAAGGAGGATTGTACCTATGCTTGCCAGAAGCATAAGGAGCAGTCCTCCTTCCCCCGAAAAATCTTCTACCTGTAGAGGTAGATGCTGAAGGCTGCCGGCGGGAGAACTTGTCGAATGCGGTGTCCCGCTGGTGGAGATGCTCTACCACCTGTTCGACTTTTTCCCCAAAAATGTTATCAGCACGGCAAGGCGAGTCCGCAATCCGCTGCTGGAGTCTATTCTCCAGGTCGGCGGCACGCAGCCATGAGAGCCTGCGCATCACCACACCTTGAGCAGCGGCCCTGGACGCAACATCAAAAGCGTCATACACTCCTCTGGCCAGGAATTTTCTGCACGCCTTCAGCTGCCTGACCACCTCCTGAAAAGGCTTGGCTTGCTCAGGGGGAAGAGCATCAACCAAGCCCGCCAACTGCCGCACATTGTTCCGCATATGTATGCTCGTGTAGAGCTGGTAAGTTTGGATCTTGGCCACGAGCATAGAAGAATGGTAGGCCTTCCTCCCAAAGGAGTCTAAGGTTCTAGGGTCTTTGCCCGGGGGCGCCGAAGCATGCTCCCTAGAACTCTTAGCCTTCTTTAGGGCCAAATCCACAACTCCAGAGTCGTGAGGCAACTGAGTGCGCATCAGCTCTGGGTCCCCATGGATCCGGTACTGGGACTCGATCTTCTTGGGAATGTGGGGATTACTTAATGGCTTGGTCCAGTTCGCCAGCAATGTCTTTTTGAAGACATGATGCATGGGTACTGTGGACGCTTCCTTAGATGGAGAAGGATAGTCCAGGAGCTCAAACATTTCAGCCCTGGGCTCGTCCTCCACAACCACCGGGAAGGGGATGGCCGTAGACATCTCCCGGACAAAGGAAGCGAAAGACAGACTCTCAGGAGGAGAAAGCTGCCTTTTAGGAGAGGGAGTGGGATCAGAAGGAAGACCCTCAGACTCCTCGTCAGAGAAATATCTGGGGTCGTCTTCTTCTTCCCACGAGGCCTCACCCTCGGTGTCAGACACAAGTTCACGAACCTGTGTCTGCAACCTCGCCCTGCTCGACTCCGTGGAACCACGTCCACGATGGGGGCGTCGAGAGGTAGACTCCCTCGCCCGCATCGGCGAAGCTCCCTCCGCCGACGTAGTTGGGGAGCCCTCCTGGGAGGTGGCCGCACTTCACCGCACGCGGTACCGACGTCGGGGACCTCAACCTGGGCGATGGGCCAGCCGGCGCCACGCTCGACGGTACCGGAGGCGCAAGCACCGCCGGTACCGGAGGGGTAGGGCGCAACAGCTCTCCCAGAATCTCTGGGAGAACGGCCCGGAGGCTCTCGTTTAGAGTGGCTGCAGAAAAAGGCTGAGAGGTCGATGCAGGCGTCGACGTCAGAACCTGTTCCGGGCGAGGAGGCTGTTCCGGGCTGTCCAGAGTGGAGCGCATCGACACCTCCTGAACAGAGGGTGAGCGGTCCTCTCGGTGCCGATGCCTGCTGGGTGCCGAATCCCTCGGCGACCCAGAGCTCTCGGTGCCGACATGGGGAGGAGACCGGTGTCGATGCTTCTTCGACTTTTTCCGAAGCATGTCACCGGAGCTCCCCGGCACCGACGAGGAGGACGTAGAATCCATCCGTCGCTTCCTCGGGGCCGAGACCGAAGAAGGTCGATCTCGGGGGGGCTGTACCGCAGGAGCCCTCAGGGTAGGAGGAGACCCACCCGAAGGCTCACCGCCACCAGCAGGGGAATGGACAGCCCTCACCTGCACTCCTGACGATGCACCACCGTCCGACGACATCAGCAGACGAAGCCTCGGTACCACCGACGTCGATGCAGTCGCCCGATACCCTGGCGCCGATGCAGAGGCCCGATGCCTCGATGCACTCGATGCAGTGGCGGCCGAGGAAGATGGTCTGGACGCTGACGACGTCGATGCACTCGATGGTTCCGGTGCCGATGCCGACGATGAACCCGAGAACAAAACGTTCCACTGGGCTAATCTCGCTACCTGAGTCCGCCTTTGTAACAGGGAACACAGACTACAGTTCTGAGGGTGGTGCTGAGCCCCCAGACACTGAAGACACGCAGAGTGCCTATCAGTGAGCGAGATTACCCGGGCGCACTGGGTGCACTTTTTGAAGCCGCTGGAAGGCTTCGATGTCATGGGCGGAAAAATCACGCCGGCGAAATCAAAAGCCGAAATGGCGAAAGATTAGCACCAAAAATAGAAGGGAGAAAAATCTCGACCGAGGCCAAAAAGAGGCCTACCCCGACGACGAAAGAAAACTTGCGGGGCAAAAACTAGACAATACGGGAAGGGCAGAAAACCCGAAAAGGGTCTTCCGGAGCACTTCCGGAGCACTTCCCGACTATTTTTTGAAGAAAATACAACGAAAACACGTCAAAACGGACGCGCGAGGTCGACTCTCCGGGGCACGAACGGCGATACACGACCGTACCGAGCGCGGACGAAAGAAGACTGGCCGGCTCGAGCCGGTTTCGGGCGGGAAGACGGCCGCGCATGCGCGGTGCGCATGGGCGCGCGAGGACTAGCAAAGGCCTTTGCTAGTAAGAATTCCGATGGAGGGGGCTGCCGAGGACGTCAACCCATCAGTGAGAACAAGCAGCCTGCTTGTCCTCGGAGAATCAAAGTGAGGCTTACCGGCCTGTAGTTTCCAGCTTCTTCCCTATCACCACTTTTGTGAAAAGGGACCACCTCCGCCGTTCTCCAATCCCTCGGAACCTCTCCCATTTCTAAGGATTTATTAAACAAATCTTTAAGAGGACCCGCCAGAACCTCTCTGAGCTCCCTCAATATCCTGGGGTGGATCCCATCCGGTCCCATGGCTTTGTCCACCTTTAGTTTTTCTAGCTGTTGATACACACTCTCTTCCGTGAACGGTGCTATATCCACTCCATTCTCAAATGAACTTTTGCCAGTCCATCGTGGTCCTTCTCCCGGATTTTCTTCAGTGAAAACAGAACAAAAGTATCTATTTAGCAAATTTGCCTTTTCTTCATCATTTTCTACATAGCGGTTTGCAGTATCTTTTAGTCTCACAATTCCCTTTTTAGTCATTCTCCTTTCACTAATATACCTGAAGAAATTTTTGTCACCCTTCCTTACCTTTCTAGCCATTTGTTCTTCCGCTTGCGCTTTCGCCAGACGTATCTCTCTCTTGACTTCTTTCAGTTTCCTCCGGTATTCCTCCTCGTGTTCCTTTTCTTGAGGTTTTGTGTATTTCTGGAACGCCAACTCTTTAGCCTTTATTTTCTCAGCCACTTGCTTGGAGAACCATATCGTTTCCTTTTTCTCTTGCTTTTATTTACTTTCCTTACATAAAGGTTTGTGGCTGTATTTATAGCTTCTTTCAGCCTGAACCACTGTCTTTCCACTTCTCGTACGTCCTCCCAGTCCATCAGCTCCTTCCTTAGGTATTCCCCCATTTTACTAAAGTCAGCATGCTTGAAATCCAGGACTTTGAGTTTTGAGTGGCCACCCTCCTCTTCAGCCGTCATATCAAACCAAACCGTTTAATGGTCACTGCCGCCCAGGTGGGCACCCACGCGGACATTTGACACGCTATCTGCATTTGTGAGCACCAGATCCAGTGTCACTCCCTCCCTCGTGGGTTCCATGACCATTTGTCTGAGCAGAGCACTTTGGAAAGCATCCACAATCTCTCTACTTCTTTCCGATTCCGCAGATGGAACCTTCCAATCTACATCCGGCAGATTGAAATCTCCCAGCAACAGCACCTCTCTCTTTTTCCCAACTTTTGAATATCTGTGATCAGGTCTCTATCTAATTCTTCCAATTGTGTTGGAGGTCTGTAGACAACACCCACGTGGACAGAGGTTCTATCATCTCTTTTTAAGGTGATCCATATCGCTTCTTCCTTACCCCAGGTCCCTGTCATTTCGGTTGCTGTGATATCATTTCTCACATATAGAGCTACTCCTCCACCTTTACGACCCTCTCTATCCTTCCTAAATAGATTATAGCCTGGTATGTTTGCATCCCATTCATGGGAACCATTGAGCCATGTCTCTGTGATTGCAACAACGTCTACGTCTGCCTCCAACATCAGGGCTTGAAGGTCATGAACTTTGTTGCCAAGACTGCGAGCATTTGTGGTCATCACTTTCCATTTACATTTACATTTCCTGGTATTTTGGTGTGTTTTTTGTCTTTGGGTCCCTCCATATCTTTACACCAGGGAATTTTATAAACTCATGCAGGCAACCTTGATAGGTCCATTATTTGCTTACCATCAAGCCATTATCCAGGAAGGGCAAGTCCCACAATATGAAAATACAGCTAATATCTCACTATTATTGAAACCCGGGAAGGCAACAGAAGAGCCTGAGTCGCATTGACCCATATCCCTTATCAATGTTGATATTAAATTACTAGCAAAAATATTGTCCAGACGATTGGCGAAGTGTCTGCCATCTATTATAGACCCAGAGCAGGTGGGCTTTATTCCAGGGAGGCACTCAGTACTACATGTGCGGAGGGCTTTGTTGGCAATGGCTCATTGCCATTATCGGCAAATTCCGGGGATGGTGGTAAGCTTGGATGCCGCTAAGGCTTCTGACAAAGGAAGCTGGGACTTCCTTTTTGAAACCATAGATTGGGTGGGATTCCCTGGCGAGATACAACGGGCCATCAAAGCCTTATATACAAATATGTTCGCCCAAGTCACGGTCAATGGCGGAATAACACAGAGATTTCAAGTTAGGCGAGGAACAAGACAGGGCTGCCCCCTCTCTCCCTCATTGTTTGATTTGGCATTAGAGCCTCTATTAAGATTATTGAATTCAACAACAGAGATCCATGGGGTGACAATGGAGGATCGTGAGATACGAGCGTTAGCCTATGCTGATGACATTCTCTTAATCCTTACAGAGCCACAGAGATCCCTTCCGGCGGCACTGGGACTCATTCAGGAGTTCGGCCGGTTATCAGGATTCACCCTTAATTACGATAAATCAGGGGTGCTGCCAATAGATGAAGTTACTTGCAGGGGTTGGCCAGGGAACTTCCCCATTAAGTGGGTGGATTCCAAAATGAAGTATTTGGGGGTATATCTCTCTGGGGCAGGTGCAGGCTTATACCGGGATAATATTGATCCACTCTTAGATATGACCAGAAGTAAATTGATCATATGGAGGGAATTTCCCCTCACAGTGTGGGGCAAAATAGCATTATTCAATATGGTGATTGCACCAAGATGGCTTTATGTGTTTCAACAATTACCCTTATTTCTGAAACGTAAGGATGAAGGGAAGTTACGGTGGATGATACTGGAATATTTATGGCAGGGGGAGGCCTAGGATCCCATATCAACTGATTGTGTCCCCTCGGGAGGGAGGAGGAATGGGTTTGTTAAATATTAAGTATTTGGCGGTCGCCTGTTCTATGAGGCATATTAATGACTGGTATAGGGGGTCCTCGGAATTCTCTTTGACAGAGTTAGAGACTTCCAGATTTCCAGGGATACATTTTAGCCATTTATTACACACTGGAGGAACCCCGCCTAAAGATGCCTTTAAACGACACCCAGTGCTGCAGGCTCTAAGGGAAACTTGGCGCTGGCTATGTAGGCGACACTTCTTCTCTGCCAGAGTGACCCCATGGATGTCCATCTGTGATAACCCGGCTTTTCCGCTGGGGCAGGGGAGGAGTGTTTTTACCAGATGGGCAGAAAAGGGAATAGTATATTTAGCTCATGTAGTGAATGAGGAAGGCAGGATGTACTCGTACCCAGAACTGCAATTGAAATATCAGATTCCATCGAATCAATTTTTTGCATACTACCAATTAAAACATTATATAGGTTCCTTGGACTGGTCTGATTTGACGGAAGATGTAGTGGAGGTAATTTCTGAGGATTATACATTGGGGGCTCAACTACAGGTGCCATTGAGATTTCACCATCAGCAGTTAAAAGATATGATTGTGGAACTTGATGTGGTTAAATTGGCTTCCGAATGGGCCAGGGATTTGGGAAATGGAGTCTCCGTGGACACCTGTGAAACGTTTCTAAAGTCATTATATAAATGGAGGCTTTCCATACCGCAGAGAGAAAGACTATACAGGTGGATCCTGCGGACGCACATATCCCCATACAGAGCATATCGCGCAGGGTTTGCAGATAGTGGTGATTGCCCAAAATGCCAAGATGCTTCAGCTACTTTGAGACACATGTTTTGGCACTGCAAATATGTGAAGCGCTTTTGGCGCAGGATGCTAGAGGGGATAGAGGGAATGTGGAATTGCACTGTAGTTTGTGATCCTCTAATGTTGTTTAATGTATTTAAGTATTCACGGGATCCCCCGGAAGGCTTCCAAGCCTTTATTAGGCTAGCAATTTATTTTGGATTCACAACAATTTTACAATATTGGAGAAAGAGTGAAGAACCGCCTCAGCAGGTATGGAGATCTCAGATGATAAAGCAAATGCGAGTGGACAGGTGTGGGATTCATGATCTTGATAGTTTGCCGGGCAGGAAGTTTCAGGCCCAATGGGAACCTTTATGAGATACCCTGACCCCCAGAGGGAGAAGTCTCCTGTTTAATTTCTAAAAAAAAAAAAAAAATGTAGAGATTGGGCACTGTTGCTTATATAGGACACAGGCTGCAGGGGGGGAAGCAGATTGAGAAGTGACCAGCTTATGACACAGGATTAGGGTCTACGGGACACATAGATAAATTTCATTGCTGTAGCATAAAACTAAATGACTCTGGGAATCATAGGGAATAAATTAAGGGGAGGGAGAGGAGAGAAGGGGATGGGATGGGATGGGGGGTAGGTGTCACGTCTGTGGTTGTGACCACCCTCAGACTTACCCTATTTCTGGGAATCAGTGTCTGTGCTGGTTTCTGTCTCCTACTGAGTTGGCTCTGTTTCTGTCTTTGGGTGCTGGCCACTTCCAGCATGGCGCTGATTGCCTCAGTATACTGCACCTGTGTGGGTTAGGTCTCTCTGTGCTTCAGTATACTGTTCCTGCATTAGCTCTATCTCTGTCTCTGTGGGCTGGCTGCTCTAATGGCTTCACTACATTGGGCCTCTCTGTACTTCAGTGGGCTGTTCCTGAGGTAGCTCTGTCTCAGGCTGGGTGGGCTGGCTGCTTCCAGCCTGACACTAATTACCTCAATAGACTACACCTGTGTGGGTTAGGTCTCTCTGGGCTTCTGTATGCTCCTTGCCTGTGGCCTGAAGGGGTGACCTCATCTGTCAGGGCCTTCTTAAGGAACTGGTGTTCTGGTCTTCAGCACCTTTGCATTGCCAATGCTTACGCAGTGCCTTAGGTCCCAAGGTTAGTGTGCTGTTTGCAGTTAGCTTTCCTTGTCTTTTCCTGTGGGCTTCTAGCTCTTCTGCTTTGCTAGTTACTATCACCTGTGGGCCTTGCCTTCTGGCTCAGGGCATTATTGCTCGTAGGCTTTCTGCCCTTCTGTGTTTATTGCTCTGTGGGCTTTCATCCCTTCTGTGTTTATTGCTCTGTGGGCTTCCAGCTCTTCTGCTTTGCTAGTTACTATCACCTGTGGGCCTTGCCTTCTGGCTCAGGGTATTATTGCTCGTAGGCTTTCTGCCTAGTCTATTACTTACCTGTGGGCTTCTTGCTTTCCTGCTCTGGGTATTATTGCTCTGTGGGCTTTCAGCTCTTCTGTGTCTATTGTTCTGTGGGCTTCCAGCTCTTCTGTTCCCATTGCTCTGAGGTCCTCCAGTCTATCTGTGTATATCCCTTTTATCTGTGGGCTTCCAGGCCTTCTGGCTGTATTACTGTGACCTGGGGGTTTCCAGCCTTTCTGTGGGCTTCTAGCCTTTCTGGGTGTATCTCTCTGACCTGTAGGCTTTCAGCCTTTCTGTGTGTATTATTCTCTGTGGGCTTCTAGCCTTTCTGTTATCCCTGTGCAGTGGCTCTGCTCCCTGTCTGAGGTTGGTTAGCGGCTGATGCTGCAGCCATTTCTCTCCTTTCTATCTGTTAGCTACTGTAGCTCCAGTCTAACCCTTCCTCTGGCAAGCGTATCTGTCATTCCCATTCCCTTGAGCTTAGCTTGTATGTAGCTCCTGTATCCTGCTTCTGAAGCCTGAACCCTGCTGTAGGACGTTGTTCCTGGATTCCTTGTTGCTTGCCTCTTCAGCTCCAGCCCAGTCACTCCAGTCCTGTCTACTTCAGCCCGTCTTAGGGTTGCCTGTCTCCTGTTGGGTGGTTTTGCCTGCTGCTGCCACCTCCGTGACAGCGGCCCAAGGGCTCACATTTCCCCGAGAGACCTGACAGTAGGTTTGGGTCTATTAAGAGAACACATATATGTCATGGAGATGCGATGTTGGAATGCACATTGACTGAGGGAGTGGCTCACCCTGGGTTGGGGGTCACTCGATTAAGCTATAATGTATCTTCATTTTGTTGATTAGAGTATAGAGTTCTGATTCTTTAATGATGTAAAATATGTATATGCTCGGTAAACTGGTCTCTCTAGCTATCTGTATAGATAGTTTACTATTCATAGTGACAAGACAGTGAATCACTAACATCTGTTGAAGTTGAGGGATGGGGGGGTGGGAGGCAGAAAATATAAATTTTGGTGATACAGTAGAAGAATTTTACTGAAGTATATAAAGTGAAAGATGAGGAAATGGATGTATCAATGATGTTAGTTTTGTTTACTCTGCTGTTCATCAATAAAATTATTGAACCATAAAATAAATTGGCTACTATATTCCAGCAATAGACATAAAAATGTCTTCCTTGCTGTGTAAGTGATCCACTTAGAATTTGGAGATAATGTGGAATATAAATAAATTACTATTATTATTACTAAACCGAACGTTCCAACCTTCAGTGATAAATGTCTTTCATCTTCTGGCAGAAAAGTGAGCCTATTTAATCCACTGTAAGCAAGGAAGACAATTTGATTAATCTCTGTTTCTACTACCCCTAAGCAGCCATCATCCAGTACACTCAAAACAAACCATGCAAACCTATGAGCTGCCCCACAGAGGTTTAATAGACAAGAGTGGAAGTGAGCCTATCTAGTCCACTGTAAGCAAGGAAACCAATTTGGTTAATCTCTGTTTCTACTACCCCTAAGCAGCCGTCATCCACATACACTCAAAACAAAGCAAGCAAACCTATGAGCTGCCCCACAGAGGTTTAATAGACAGGAGTGGAAGTGAGCCTATCTAGTCCACTGTAAGCAAGGAAGCCAATTTGGTTAATCTCTGTTTCTACTACCCCTAAGCAGCCGTCATCCACATACACTCAAAACAAAGCAAGCATACCTATGAGCTGCTGCAAGGAGGTTTAATAGACAGGAGTGGAAGTGAGCCTATCTAGTCCACTGTAAGCAAGGAAACCAATTTGGTTAATCTCTGTTTCTACTACCCCTAAGCAGCCGTCATCCACGTACTATGAAAACAAAGCAAGCATACCTATGAGCTGCTGCAAGGAGGTTTAATAGACAGGAGTGGAAGTGAGCCTATCTAGTCCACTGTAAGCAAGGAAGCCAATTTGGTTAATCTCTGTTTCTACTACCCCTAAGCAGCCGTCATCCACATACACTCAAAACATACTTATGAGCTGCTGCAAGGAGGTTTAATAGACAGGAGTGGAAGTGAGCCTATCTAGTCCACTGTAAGCAAGGAAACCAATTTGGTTAATCTCTGTTTCTACTACCCCTAAGCAGCCGTCATCCACATACACTCAAAACAAAGCAAGCATACCTATGAGCTGCCCCACAGAGGTTTAATAGACAGGAGTGGAAGTGAGCCTATCTAGTCCACTGTAAGCAAGGAAACCAATTTGGTTAATCTCTGTTTCTACTACCCCTAAGCAGCCGTCATCCACATACACTCAAAACAAAGCAAGCATACCTATGAGCTGCCCCACAGAGGTTTAATAGACAGGAGTGGAAGTGAGCCTATCTAGTCCACTGTAAGCAAGGAAGCCAATTTGGTTAATCTCTGTTTCTACTACCCCTAAGCAGCCGTCATCCACATACACTCAAAACAAAGCAAGCATACCTATGAGCTGCTGCAAGGAGGTTTAATAGACAGGAGTGGAAGTGAGCCTATCTAGTCCACTGTAAGCAAGGAAACCAATTTGGTTAATCTCTGTTTCTACTACCCCTAAGCAGCCGTCATCCACGTACTATGAAAACAAAGCAAGCATACCTATGAGCTGCTGCAAGGAGGTTTAATAGACAGGAGTGGAAGTGAGCCTATCTAGTCCACTGTAAGCAAGGAAGCCAATTTGGTTAATCTCTGTTTCTACTACCCCTAAGCAGCCGTCATCCACATACACTCAAAACAAAGCAAGCATACTTATGAGCTGCTGCAAGGAGGTTTAATAGACAGGAGTGGAAGTGAGCCTATCTAGTCCACTGTAAGCAAGGAAACCAATTTGGTTAATCTCTGTTTCTACTACCCCTAAGCAGCCGTCATCCACATACACTCAAAACAAAGCAAGCATACCTATGAGCTGCCCCACAGAGGTTTAATAGACAGGAGTGGAAGTGAGCCTATCTAGTCCACTGTAAGCAAGGAAGCCAATTTGGTTAATCTCTGTTTCTACTACCCCTAAGCAGCCGTCATCCACATACACTCAAAACAAAGCAATCATACCTATGAGCTGCCTCACAGAGGTTTAATAGACAGGAGTGGAAGTGAGCCTATCCAGTCCACTGTAAGTAAGGAAACCAATTTGGTTAATCTCTGTTTCTACTACCCCTAAGCAGCCGTCATCCACATACAATCAAAACAAAGCAAGCAAACCTATGAGCTGCCCCACTGAGGTTTAATAGACAGGAGTGGAAGTTAGCCTATCTAGTCCACTGTAAGTAAGGAAACCAATTTGGTTAATCTCTGTTTCTACTACCCCTAAGCAGCCGTCATCCACATACAATCAAAACAAAGCAAGCAAACCTATGAGCTGCCCCACTGAGGTTTAATAGACAGGAATGGAAGTGAGCCTATCTAGTCCACTGTAAGTAAGGAAACCAATTTGGTTAATCTCTGTTTCTACTACCCCTAAGCAGCCGTCATCCACATACACTCAAAACAAAGCAAGCATACCTATGAGCTGCCTCACAGAGGTCTAATAGCCAGGAGTGGAAGTGAGCCTATCTAGTCCACTGTAAGCAAGGAAGCCAATTTGGTTAATCTCTGTTTCTACTACCCCTAAGCAGCCGTCATCCACATACACTCAAAACAAAGCAATCATACCTATGAGCTGCCTCACAGAGGTTTAATAGACAGGAGTGGAAGTGAGCCTATCCAGTCCACTGTAAGTAAGGAAACCAATTTGGTTAATCTCTGTTTCTACTACCCCTAAGCAGCCGTCATCCACATACAATCAAAACAAAGCAAGCAAACCTATGAGCTGCCCCACTGAGGTTTAATAGACAGGAGTGGAAGTTAGCCTATCTAGTCCACTGTAAGTAAGGAAACCAATTTGGTTAATCTCTGTTTCTACTACCCCTAAGCAGCCGTCATCCACATACAATCAAAACAAAGCAAGCAAACCTATGAGCTGCCCCACTGAGGTTTAATAGACAGGAATGGAAGTGAGCCTATCTAGTCCACTGTAAGTAAGGAAACCAATTTGGTTAATCTCTGTTTCTACTACCCCTAAGCATCCGTCATCCACATACACTCAAAACAAAGCAAGCATACCTATGAGCTGCCTCACAGAGGTCTAATAGCCAGGAGTGGAAGTGAGCCTATCTAGTCCACTGTAAGTAAGGAAACCAATTTGGTTAATCTCTGTTTCTACTACCCCTAAGCAGCCGTCATCCACATACACTCAAAACAAAGCAAGCAAACCTTTGAGCTGCCCCACAGAGGTTTAATAGACAGGAGTGGAAGTGAGCCTATCTAGTCCACTGTAAGCAAGGAAACCAATTTGGTTAATCTCTGTTTCTACTACCCCTAAGCAGCCGTCATCCACATACACTCAAAACAAAGCAAGCAAACCTATGAGCTGCCTCACAGAGGTCTAATAGCCAGGAGTGAAAGTGAGCCTGTCTAGTCCACTGTAAGCAAGGAAGCCAATTTGGTTAATCTCTGTTTCTACTACCCCTAAGCAGCCATCATCCAGTACACTCAAAACAAAGCAATCATACCTATTAGCTGCCTCACAGAGGTTTAATAGACAGGAGTGGAAGTGAGCCTATCCAGTCCACTGTAAGTAAGGAAACCAATTTGGTTAATCTCTGTTTGTACTACCCCTAAGCAGCCATCATCCAGTACACTCAAAACAAAGCAATCATACCTATTAGCTGCCTCACAGAGGTTTAATAGACAGGAGTGGAAGTGAGCCTATCCAGTCCACTGTAAGTAAGGAAACCAATTTGGTTAATATCTGTTTCTACTACCCCTAAGCAGCCGTCATCCACATACACTCAAAACAAAGCAAGCAAACCTATGAGCTGCCCCACAGAGGTTTAATAGACAAGAGTGGAAGTGAGCCTATCTAGTCCACTGTAAGCAAGGAAACCAATTTGGTTAATATCTGTTTCTACTACCCCTAAGCAGCCGTCATCCACATACACTCAAAACAAAGCAAGCAAACCTATGAGCTGCCCCACAGAGGTTTAATAGACAAGAGTGGAAGTGAGCCTATCTAGTCCACTGTAAGCAAGGAAGCCAATTTGGTTAATCTCTGTTTCTACTACCCCTAAGCAGCCGTCATCCACATACACTCAAAACAAAGCAAGCATACCTATGAGCTGCTGCAAGGAGGTTTAATAGACAGGAGTGGAAGTGAGCCTATCTAGTCCACTGTAAGCAAGGAAGCCAATTTGGTTAATCTCTGTTTCTACTACCCCTAAGCAGCCGTCATCCACATACACTCAAAACAAAGCAAGCAAACCTATGAGCTGCCCCACAGAGGTTTAATAGACAAGAGTGGAAGTGAGCCTATCTAGTCCACTGTAAGCAAGGAAACCAATTTGGTTAATCTCTGTTTCTACTACCCCTAAGCAGCCGTCATCCACATACACAAAACAAAGCAAGCATACCTATGAGCTGCTGCAAGGAGGTTTAATAGACAGGAGTGGAAGTGAGCCTATCTAGTCCACTGTAAGCAAGGAAACCAATTTGGTTAATCTCTGTTTCTACTACCCCTAAGCAGCCGTCATCCACGTACTATGAAAACAAAGCAAGCATACCTATGAGCTGCTGCAAGGAGGTTTAATAGACAGGAGTGGAAGTGAGCCTATCTAGTCCACTGTAAGCAAGGAAACCAATTTGGTTAATCTCTGTTTCTACTACCCCTAAGCAGCCGTCATCCACATACACTCAAAACAAAGCAAGCATACCTATGAGCTGCTGCAAGGAGGTTTAATAGACAGGAGTGGAAGTGAGCCTATCTAGTCCACTGTAAGCAAGGAAGCCAATTTGGTTAATCTCTGTTTCTACTACCCCTAAGCAGCCGTCATCCACATACACTCAAACAAAGCAAGCATACTTATGAGCTGCTGCAAGGAGGTTTAATAGACAGGAGTGGAAGTGAGCCTATCTAGTCCACTGTAAGCAAGGAAACCAATTTGGTTAATCTCTGTTTCTACTACCCCTAAGCAGCCGTCATCCACATACACTCAAAACAAAGCAAGCATACCTATGAGCTGCCCCACAGAGGTTTAATAGACAGGAGTGGAAGTGAGCCTATCTAGTCCACTGTAAGCAAGGAAGCCAATTTGGTTAATCTCTGTTTCTACTACCCCTAAGCAGCCGTCATCCACATACACTCAAAACAAAGCAATCATACCTATGAGCTGCCTCACAGAGGTTTAATAGACAGGAGTGGAAGTGAGCCTATCCAATCCACTGTAAGTAAGGAAACCAATTTGGTTAATCTCTGTTTCTACTACCCCTAAGCAGCCGTCATCCACATACAATCAAAACAAAGCAAGCAAACCTATGAGCTGCCCCACTGAGGTTTAATAGACAGGAGTGGAAGTTAGCCTATCTAGTCCACTGTAAGTAAGGAAACCAATTTGGTTAATCTCTGTTTCTACTACCCCTAAGCAGCCGTCATCCACATACAATCAAAACAAAGCAAGCAAACCTATGAGCTGCCCCACTGAGGTTTAATAGACAGGAATGGAAGTGAGCCTATCTAGTCCACTGTAAGTAAGGAAACCAATTTGGTTAATCTCTGTTTCTACTACCCCTAAGCATCCGTCATCCACATACACTCAAAACAAAGCAAGCATACCTATGAGCTGCCTCACAGAGGTCTAATAGCCAGGAGTGGAAGTGAGCCTATCTAGTCCACTGTAAGCAAGGAAGCCAATTTGGTTAATCTCTGTTTCTACTACCCCTAAGCAGCCGTCATCCACATACACTCAAAACAAAGCAATCATACCTATGAGCTGCCTCACAGAGGTTTAATAGACAGGAGTGGAAGTGAGCCTATCCAGTCCACTGTAAGTAAGGAAACCAATTTGGTTAATCTCTGTTTCTACTACCCCTAAGCAGCCGTCATCCACATACAATCAAAACAAAGCAAGCAAACCTATGAGCTGCCCCACTGAGGTTTAATAGACAGGAGTGGAAGTTAGCCTATCTAGTCCACTGTAAGTAAGGAAACCAATTTGGTTAATCTCTGTTTCTACTACCCCTAAGCAGCCGTCATCCACATACAATCAAAACAAAGCAAGCAAACCTATGAGCTGCCCCACTGAGGTTTAATAGACAGGAATGGAAGTGAGCCTATCTAGTCCACTGTAAGTAAGGAAACCAATTTGGTTAATCTCTGTTTCTACTACCCCTAAGCATCCGTCATCCACATACACTCAAAACAAAGCAAGCATACCTATGAGCTGCCTCACAGAGGTCTAATAGCCAGGAGTGGAAGTGAGCCTATCTAGTCCACTGTAAGTAAGGAAACCAATTTGGTTAATCTCTGTTTCTACTACCCCTAAGCAGCCGTCATCCACATACACTCAAAACAAAGCAAGCAAACCTTTGAGCTGCCCCACAGAGGTTTAATAGACAGGAGTGGAAGTGAGCCTATCTAGTCCACTGTAAGCAAGGAAACCAATTTGGTTAATCTCTGTTTCTACTACCCCTAAGCAGCCGTCATCCACATACACTCAAAACAAAGCAAGCAAACCTATGAGCTGCCTCACAGAGGTCTAATAGCCAGGAGTGAAAGTGAGCCTGTCTAGTCCACTGTAAGCAAGGAAGCCAATTTGGTTAATCTCTGTTTCTACTACCCCTAAGCAGCCATCATCCAGTACACTCAAAACAAAGCAATCATACCTATTAGCTGCCTCACAGAGGTTTAATAGACAGGAGTGGAAGTGAGCCTATCCAGTCCACTGTAAGTAAGGAAACCAATTTGGTTAATCTCTGTTTCTACTACCCCTAAGCAGCCGTCATTAAAAACCAAAGGCAGTGTACCGGATGACGGCTGCGCGGGGAAGGAGAAACTGAGATTGCCCTAATGGGTTTTGACGTCACTATTTGTCGTTTCTATAGCTACCAGACGACTGTCAGTCACCAAACTGACGCTTTCTCTGTTGTTACTATTCTACATTTGTCACTGTTTATACCTGAATTCACTCTATATTTTTGAAGTTACTCAAGAAACTATTTCACCAAAAAAAACCTGAAAGAAAGCATCACCTTCTTCACACCACCAGCTACAGCTCTGATTCCCGCCCTTTTTGTACTGACAGAACAAAAATGGACGCAGCAGGAGGCGACAACGGGAAGAAGAAAGCGAAACCCCGCCCACATGAACATTCTAACCAATTCCTAGGTGGAATATGACGAAGCCCGAGTCTTGTGGCCAATCAGTGTCATGGGGTGGGATCTTGGCCTCCTGTCTCCTCCCTTATCAGTCTTGTAGGAAACCGTTAATGATTGGGGAGACCGTTTCCAGACCACGCCCCTTTATACTGATTGGCCAAGAAAAATCGTGAAGGCGGGAAGAGAAGACTGCCACTGCTGTCAGTCTGTCTCGCTTTCTTTGTTCAATGCACAGACTTCCTGTTTCAGAAGCAAGTGCTAAAGAAGCTGATCACTGGCATCCAGAGAAACCAGGAGACATTCACAGAGGAGCCTGGACTGGAGCTGGACAAGGGCAGGAGGATGGAGCAGGTAGGAGACTGGCAGGAGGTGGGCAGCAGGGGATGCAGTGCCAGACAATGCCACACACACACAAGAAGAAATGAGCCTGGCACTGCTCAATCCATTCCCTGCTGTAGCCCCTCAGGCTCTTCTTCCTCATTCTCCTCCCCTCACTGGCACTGCTCAATCCATTCCTGGGGCTCTTTATTCCCTCAGGCTCTTCTTCCTCATTCTCCTCCCCTCACACAGCAGCTGCTGCTCTTCTTCCTGATTCTCCTCCCCTCACACTGGCAGGAGGTGGGCAGCAGGGGATGCAGTGCCAGGCAATGCCACACACACACAAGAAGAAATGAGCCTGGCACTGCTCAGTCCATTCCTGGGGCTCTTTATTCCCTGCTGTAGCCCCTCAGGTTCTTCTTCCTCATTCTCCTCCCCTCACACTGGCAGGAGGTGGGCAGCAGGGGATGCAGTGCCAGGCAATGCCACACACACACAAGAAGAAATGAGCCTGGCACTGCTCAATCCATTCCCTTCTGTAGCCCCTCAGGCTCTTCTTCCTCATTCTCCTCCCCTCACACAGCAGCTGCTGCTCTTCTTCCTGATTCTCCTCCCGTCACACTGGCAGGAGGTGGGCAGCAGGGGATGCAGTGCCAGGCAATGCCACACACACACAAGAAGAAATGAGCCTGGCACTGCTCAATCCATTCCCTGTAGCCCCTCAGGCTCTTCTGCCTCATTCTCCTCCTGCTTTACCAGACTCTTACTTTCTGCTTCCTGACATCTTTTTATATTCTCTCTCGCTCTCTCTCTCCCTCTGACTGTCACTTTCTGCTTCCTGACATCTCTTTACTTTCTCCTTCCTTTTTCTCTCTTCCTCTCCCCCTCCCTTCTGGAGCTGGTGGTGTGGAAATACAGGGGCGTAGCCACGGGTGGGCCTGGGCCCACCCACTTTGGGCTCAGGCCCACCCAGCGACGATGCAGAGAGACACCAAAAGAATTGATCTGCCGCCGGCACGCTGCAGGCCTTCTTTCCCCTCCCTCCCTCCCTCCCCTTCGGGCAGCGCCACAGTCTAACACTACAGCTGAGCAAAGCTGCACGACACCGGGTCCGTCTCTGTCCTGCCGCTACTTCTGCCCTCCGGCTCCGTTGTGATCTTTGTTTGTTCTTCTGCTTATCTGCAGCAGTTCCGGATCCGCGCGCTCCCAGGGCTGTCTGTATGCTGCCTGGGACTGCTTCCTCTGTGGTGGTGGCCCCGCCTCTTCATTGTGGGTTGAAATTCCATGCATAAAAGGGAAAAGGACGGTGATAGGAGTGTAGTTGTTGTTACATTTGTTCTCCGCACTTTCCCACTCATGGCAGGCTCAATGCGGCTTACATGGGGCAATGGAGGGTTAAGTGACTTGCCCAGAGTCACAAGGAGCTGCCTGTGCCTGAAGTGGGACTTGAACTCAGTTCCTCAGTTTCCCAGGACCAAAGTCCACCACCCTAACCACTAGGCCACTCCTCCACTCCTCCGCCTCGCTAGGATGTGCAGGTAGACGCAGAAATGATAAAAGAAATCAGAGACGCAAACAAAATGGGCAATGTGATAATAATGGGTGACGTCAATTATCCAAATATAGACTGGGTTAATGTAACATCGGTACACACTAGAGAGGTACAATTCCTTGATGAAATCAAGGACAGCTTTATGGAGCAGCTGGTGCAGGAGCCGATGAGAGAAGGAAAAATTCTAGACTTGGTCCTTAGTGGAGCGCATGATCTGGAGAGGGACGTTATGGTACTGGGGCCGCTTGATAACAGTGATCATAATATGATCAGTTTTGATATCAACCTTGAAGTAACTATACACAGGAAGTCAAATACGTTAGCGTTTAACTTTAAAAAAGGAGACTATGATAAAATGAGAAGAACGGTTAAAAAAAACTTAGGGGGGCGACTGAGAGGGTAAAAACTGTGCAACAGGCATGGACGCTGTTCAAAAATACCATCCTGGAGGCCCAGGCCAAACATATTCCACGAATTAGAAAAGAAAGATGAACGTCCAAAAGACAGCCGGCATGGTTGAAAAGTGAAGTGAAGGAAGCTATTAGGGCTAAAAGAAACGCCTTCAGAAAATAGAAGAAGGAACCGTCTGAAAATAACAAGAAGCAGCATAAGGAGTGTCAAAGCAAATGCAAGGCGCAGATAAAGAAGGCCAAGACGGATTATGAAAAAAAGATAGCATTAGAGGCAAAAAAACATAGTAAAAAATGTTTTCGGTATATCAAAAGCAGGAAGCCGGCAAAAGAATCGGTTGGGCCACTGGATGACCAAGGGGTAAAAGGGATGACCAAGGAAGATAAAGACGTAGCAGAGAGATTGAATGAATTCTTTGCTTCGGTCTTCACCGAGGAAGATTTGGGTGGGATACCGGTGTCGGAAATGGTATTTCAAGCGGACGAGTCAGAGAAACTTACTGACTTCACGGTAAACCTGGAGGACGTAATGGGGCAGTTCAGCAAACTGAAGAGAGGCAAATCTCCTGGACCGGATGGTATTCATCCTAGAGTACTGATAGAATAGAAAAATGAGTTTGCGGTGCTACTGTTAGTAATATGCAATTTATCCTTAAAATCGAGCGTGGTACCGGAAGATTGGAGGGTGGCCAATGTAACACCGAGTTTTAAAAAAAGTTCCAGGGAAGATCCGGGAAATTATAGACCGGTGAGTCTGACGTCGGTGCCAGGGAAAATGGTGGAGGCTATTATTAAAAGCAAAATTACAGAGCACATCCGAGGACATGGATTACTGAGACTAAGGCCCAGATGCATCAATCAAACGTTAAAAAAAACTAATACGTAAAAGTGCTAACGAATTTGAAAAAACGTAGAATGCACCAAAAAAACAAGTCGCACACGTTCGTTGCGGTATTGAATAGTACAATGTATTAAACATTCATAATCCCCGTCGGTAATCGACCCCTAAAGCATGTGCAGAGCAGCCAAGCACGTCAAAACAAAAAAAAAACCCACAACACAAACACGTGGCTCCCCGCTTCCCCCTGCACTAGAAGAAAATAAAACAAAAATCGAAATAGATCGGGAGGGGGCAAGGGCGCTCGTCAGGAGCGTCCTGCATGGACGGCCTTGCCACACCCCCCTGCTGTTCCCTTCCGCTTCCCCCTGCACGAAAAATCTTAATTTTAGCAGCCCCGGTCCCCCTCTCTTCCTGTTCCTTTCTCTCTTCTCTGCCAAAGCTCCGCCTCCTGTCATCCTCCGCCCCCGTCACCCCCCCTGAGGTCATCGCCGCCGCTCCCCCCCTCCGCATTACCGGGCCCGCGCAGCTCCTCTCATCTCTGTCTGAAGGCGCTGCATGGGCAGGAAGAAGATCTGTTCGTCGCCGAGTCTTCATGACGTCTCTCCTTCCCTGGCATAGGCCCGCCCCCTTACGTCAGATACAAGAAAAAAAAACATTTGCTCACAATCGAAGAACGTGTCACGAGGGAGGGAGGGAGGCAAAGAACCTGGAATTGGAAGGTGGGGACGAACCTGGAACTAAGAGGGAAGGAAGGAAATAGGGGGTACCCTGGAACCAGTAGGGAGAGGAGAAACCTGGAACTGGGAGGGGGGGGGGAAGAACATGGAACTCGGAGGGAGGGAGGGAGGGAAAAGGGGGAACCCTGAGGCTGGTAGGGCCCTAAGGGAGGCAATGAACCTAGAACTGGGAGGGGGGGGAACAAACCTGGAACTCAGAGGGAGGGAGGGAGACAGTGGGTACCCTGGAACTGGGAGGGGAAACCTGGAACTCAGAGGGGGGAAGAACCTGGAACTCGGAGAGAGGGAGGGAGGGGGGACACTGGAACTGATAGGGCCCTGGAAATAGAAGGGAGGGGGGGCCCTGGAACTGGGAGGGAGGGGGGCCCCTCCTCAGCTGTGAGGGGAAACAGAACAGTTGGTGAACATGGAGTGACGACACAAACACACAGACAAACCCGTTGAGTGAATTACAGTTTAAAATAAAAAAATTAATAAAAAAGAAAACGGTTGGTGAACATGGAGAGGGGGTTGGTGCACATGGGAATAGAACAGGGCAACACATGATTTACAATTTGAAAAAAGGGGAAAAAAGAAAACAAAAACAAACTCATGGACCATCTTCCTCATTATACACCCTTCACAATTATCCCGATTCCCTTCTCATTATAGCACTTTTCAATGAACTGTTTGGTTAACAACAATCAACATTTGAATATAACCTTGCTAGCGCCCGTTTCATTTCTTACAGAAGCGGGCCTTGTTTACTAGTAAAATGATAAATACATAAATAGTTAAAAGCTTGACAGGGACATGTTTCACACTACCAGGGTCTTCGTCAATGAATACAGAAAAATGTTTAATATAAATCATCTTTATATATAAAAGGCACCTCCAACGTTCTAATGAAGCCTCAAGCCGGAAACTTGAGGCGGCCGAGATATCCAGTTTGGCCATGAGTGTCTACTTGGAGGGAGGGAGGGGAGATGACCCTGGAACTCGGAGGGAGGGGCCCCTGGCACACACTCTGATTCTCACACACACACTCTCTCTCACGGACACACTCGCACCCAGTCTCACTCTCTCTGAAACACACACACACACTCGCACATTCACTCTCTCTCACACACTCATTCTCACACACACTCTCTCAAACATACACACTCCGAGGAAAACCTTGCTAGCGCCCGTTTCATTTCTTTCCGAAACGGGCCTTTTATACTAGTAAATATATAAATTGTACTAACACAGCTGCAAATGGTGATGCAAATCATTAAAAAATATGTGCTAAAAACCCCCTGGCAATTATAAACCACAGAGCTCAGCCAAAAAACAGGCATATAAAGGTCTCCATCAACTCCATGCCAAAAACACACCTAACAGTATTTATTGATTTATTTGTTACATTTACATAGTAACGTGGAGGGGCATAATCGAATGGCGCCGGCCATGAACCGTAATATCGAAAAAGATGGCCAGCCATCTTTCGTTTCGATAATACGGTTGGGGCCAGCCAAATGCCTAGGATTTGGCCGGGTTCGAGATGGCCGGCATCTGTTTTCGCCGATAATGGAAACCAAAGTCGGCCATCTCAGACCCGGCCAAATCCAAGGCATTTGGCTATGGGAGGGGCCAGCATTCATAGTGCACTGGTCCCCCTCACATGGCAAGACACCAACCGGGCACTCTAGGGGACACTGCAGTGGACTTCCTAAATTGCTTCCAAGTCCATAGCTCCCTTCTCTTGTGTGCTGAGCCCCCCCCCCCCAAAAAAAAAAACCCAAACCCACTCCCCACAACTGTACACCACTACCATAGCCCTTATGGGTAAAGAGGGGCACCTACATGTGGGTACATTGGGTTTTGGAGGGCTCCCATTTACCACCACAAGTGTAGCAGGTAGGGGGGGGGGGGTGGGCCTGGGTTTGCCTGCCTGAAGTTCACTGCAGTACCCCCTAAAACTGCTCCAGGGACCTGCATACTGCTGTCATGGAGCTGGGTCTGACATTTGAAGCTGGCATAGAGGCTGGCAAACATTGTTTAAATTTTTTTTCTTTAGGGTGGGAGGGGGTTGGAGACCACTGGGGGAGTAAGGGGCGGTCATCCCCGATTCCCTCCGGTGGTCATCTGGTGAGTTTGGGCACCTTTTCGAGGCTTGGTCCAAACAATAAAAGGACCAAGTCACGCCGGCCAAATGCTCGTCAGGGCCGGCTTTCTTTTTTCCATTATGAGCTGAAGCTGGCCATCTGTTAACCATGCCCGCCCATGTCCCACCTTCGTTACGTCTCCGACACGCCCCCTTTTGCCAGCTCCACAACATACTGCAGTTGAAGCAGGCCAAAATCGGCTTTCGATTATGCTGATTTGGCCGGAATTGAGAGATCGCCGGCCATCTCCCGATTTGTGTTGGAAGATGGCCGGTGATCACTTTCGAAAATGAGCAGGATAGTAACATAGTAGATGACGGCAGAGAAAGACCTGCACGGTCCATCCAGTCTGCCCAACAAGATAAACTCATATGTGCTACTTTATGTCTATACCTGACCTTGATTTGCATCTGCCATTTTCAGGGCATAGACTGTAGAAGTCTGCCCAGCACTAGCCCCGCCTCCCACCACCGGCTCTGCCACCCAATCTCCACTAAGCTTCTGAGGATCCATTCCTTCTGACAAGATTCCTGTATGTTTATCCCACGCATTTTTTAATTCCGTTACCATTTTCTTCTCCACCACCTCCCGCGGGAGGGCATTCCAAGTATCCACAACTCTCTCCATGAAAAAATACATCCTGATATTTTTCTTGAGTCTGCCCCCCTTCAATCTCATTTCATGTCCTCTAGTTCTACCGCCTTCCCATCTATGGAAAAGGTTTGTTTGCGGATTAATACCTTTCAAATATTCGAACATCTGTATCATATCACCCCTGTTTCTCCTTTCCTCCAGACTATACATGTTCATGTCAGCAAGTCTCTCCTCAGACGTCTTGCAATGCAAATCCCATACCATCCTCGTAGCACAGTGGTATGGGATTTGTGTGCTCTGGGAGTAGGGTTACCATATGTCCGGATTTACCCGGACATGTCCTCTTTTTGAGGACATGTCCGGGCAACTGGGCGGGTTTTGCCAATCTGCCCGCTTGTCTGGATTTCTGCCGCCAGCCTGCCCGTTTGTCCAGAAATCCGGACAAATGGGCAGATTGCTAGCCTCCCCTCCCCTTACTTACTACAGCCCTGGTGGTCTAGTGACCTCTTCCGCCTTCGGGGCAGGAAAGAGCCCCCTTTTTCCTGCCCGGAGCTCAGCCCTGCATGCATTATTCCTGTTGCTGATCCTCGGCGCCGATTCAAAATGGCTGCCGAGAGTTGAAGTGACCTCGCGAGACTTCAACTCTTGGCGGCCATTTTGAATCAGCGCCGAGATCAGCAACAGGAAGGATGCATGCAGGGCAGCGCTCCAGGCAGGAAAGAGGGGGCTCTTTCCTGCCCCAAAGAGGTCACTAGACCACCAGGGCAGTAGTAGGGTAAGGGGAGGGGGCTGACGGGGTGTGTGACAGGGGGGAGGGGAAATTGTGATGGGGCGGAGCGAGGGCGTGAAAGGGGGCATGGCTGAGTGTGTGTGGGCGGGGCATGTGTCCTTTTGGGGGGACAAAATATGGTAACCCTATCTGGGAGGTGGGATTCTTGGAATGAGTAAAAAAAGAAATAAAGGATGGGGCAGAGAAACCTGCTGGGTGTAAGGGGGGGGTCAGCTTTCTTAGGGAGGGGTTCATACTAGTTGGAGACTGAGATTACTGAGGGCATGGGGTAATCAAGCCTGAGCTGGGAGACAGCTTAGGCGGAGTCAGACCTGGAGAACAGAAGAGCTGGGTGTTAATGCCGGGGGGGGGGGGGGGGGGGGGGAATTCTACACAAAAAGATAGATAAAGCTGAATGTTTAAAAACTCTGCACAGTTACAACCCCAAAAACAAAGGCAGGAGCTGAAATCTAATGCATTCTGAGCACCTCCCGTGTCCCTGACTGTGTTTCTGGTTTGTGTTTCAGATGCGGGTGACATTTGAGGACGTCTCTGTCTCTTTCTCCCAGGAGGAGTGGGAGTATTTAGATGAGGAGCAGAAGGAGCTTTGGAGGGAGGTGATGAAGGAGAACTATGAGATCCTGATGTCTCTAGGTAAGGGTTTCCCGTTATTCTTACTGACTGGCAGTGGGTGAGTCTCACTACAGGAAGCCGGTGAGACTGATAATGAGTGATGGCGAGATGACATTAGTACCTGGGGTGGGTCTGTTTCTAAGATTCTTCTGTTTTCATTGGAGTATTGTTTAGATTCCTGTCTGTAAAACCTTCAATAACTATGACTCTGGCATTCTTAGGGTATCCTATACTTTTGTTTTTCACAATTTCTCACTCGGTGGGACTTGGGGGTGATTGTGTCTGATGACCTTAAGGTAGCCAAACAGGTAGAAAAGGTGACAGTCAAAGCCAGAAGGATGCTTGGGTGCATAAGGAGAGGGATGCAACAGCTAAGTGACAGAAATCCCTAAAGGAATAATTCTGGGGAAATAGAGAAAAAAGAGAAAAACAATATACTTACCTTGACATCTTGAGGGAAGGGAGCAGTAACCTGAAAGAGAAAGAAATAGACACAAAGCATCAAATTCTTTTTCTTGACAATTATTAAATATTTAAGTTCTCACGTCTGATCTTTAAGTATCACATGAAATACTTACCTGATAATTATCTGTGTTGACTGAAGCAAGTCCAACCTGTTAATAAATCAATAGAACTAGAGTTAATTTAGTTATATGTTCATTTAAGGTAGAAAACAGACATTACAAACTGTAAAAGTAGAGGTTGTTGAAATTCTTGATAATAATATTTTTTTTCTTGATTGCTAATTTCTTAAATAAACTAATCTTTGTATTATAAGATTGGATTTGATCCTGTAATTAGTTTCTTTTCCTTCCGCCCCTGTTTCAGTGACGGGACGAGGTTAATTTATTGTGACCTGCTTCCCCCTGCTCCGGAGCTTGTTGAACACTCTCCTGGCACGACTACAGAGAAAGGAGGGTTGTCATCACTTATTTACTAAAGAAACATCCCTTCAGAGCGGGGAAGAGGGCAACATTATGATCGTGGTCAGAACCCCTCTCAAACTTACCTTTTTCCTGGTGGTCAGCTTAGCTGGCTTCTGTTTCGTTTGTCTGTCCTGTCTGAGCTGGCTCTTTCTGTCTGTGCTGGCAGCTTCCAGCAGCATGGGGCTAATTGTCTCACTTTACTGCAGCTGTGGGTGTTGCCTGAGTTGCTCTGCTCCGTTTTTGGGTGTACTGGCTTCAAGTGCTTCACGGGACTGCATTGGTGTGGGTTGGGCCTCTCCGGGTCAGTGTGCTGTTGCCTGGGGCTAGGGAGTGTGACACCATCTGGGAGGGCCTTGATAAGGAAGTGGTGTTCTTTCCTTCAGGGCCTTTGCAACGCGTGCTTGAGGTAGGGTTAGTGCAGTGAGCACTTCTGTTGTGTTTGGCTTCCCTGCTTGCGTTTGCTTTAGGTCCAGGTTAGTGTTGGTGCAGTGTGCACATTTGACCTGTGTTTAAGTGTTTAGCTTCCCTGCCTTTCCCTTGTAGCTCCCCTGCTTTCCCTTTGGGTGTGGTTAGAAGCACTGTTAGGTTGCTGTTAGAAGTACTTCTGGGTTTGGTGCTGTTAGGGGCACTTCAGTTCGCTGTGAGAAGTACTCCTGTAGCTTGGTGCTTAGTGGCACCTGGGTTAGGTTAGTGCGGTGGTGCACTGCTGTAGCGTGGAGGCTTAGGAAGCTCCTTTGCTAGCTTGTGTATTTAGTTCAAAGCTCTGTTAGTTTAGGGCTTAGGAAGTCCCTTTGTTGAGCAGGGCTTAGGAGCTCCTGTTTAATATAGGGCTTAGGAAGTCCTTTTGTCAGTTTACTGTTAGGAACACTCCTGCTGGTTTAGGGCTTGGGAGCACTTAGATCAGTTTAGGTTTAGGAGTACTTCTGTTTCCACTCCTGGTCCCTGTGTCATCCGGTATCCGGTAAGTCCTGCCGGCCACTCGAACCCAAGGGCTCAACCCTTGGGGGGTAGTGGCCAAGCGCAGGTGAAGCTGTACGGACCAGTCCAGTGTGCTCCAGTCCAGTGTGTTCCGGTCCGGTGTGTGTTCAAGTCTGGTGCGCTCCAGTCCAGTGTGTGCCGGTCCGGTGTGTGTTCTAGTCCTGTGTCCTCCAGTCCGGGGGATTGCAGTCCAGTGTTCCAATCCTGTGTCCTCCAGTCCAGGGATTCCAGTCCGTGTGTTCCGGCTCCCTGGGCGGTGCCTGCAGTCCCTGCCGGTGCCGGTGTGCTTGCCCAGCGTTGGTTGGTGGGTTTGGCCTACTGCTGTCGCTCCTCGTCAGCAGCCCAAGGGCTCACGTTTGCTCCAGAGCCTGGCCCCGCGGGCTCTGAACCTGAGAACCTGACAATCATAATAACTTCTTCATTAGGTTTTTACTTTAATGAAGAAGTTGGTTCGGCAGCTGACATAGCGATAAGCAAAAGCTTTAAGTATACCGAGCATCAGGAGCCTTTTCCTCCTAGCGAGAGAAAAAAATACATAATAAAAAATAAACATAAAAATATACTTGCTAAATTAGCCTGAACATAGACGGTAAAGAATAGAACTCGCTTTAAGTAAAATATAACTTATTATTGGCAAGTTTGCAATCAGATGTCTCTTCTCATATCTACAATAACTAAGCTTCTGTAACAAATGTATGATTGGGTAATGGTGAATCTCTTCCTGTGAACTTCAGGATCAGCTAACGCCCAACTTAGTTTATCTGGGGAACAAGCACCCTGAAGGTTTAGCCTTGCATCTTGCAGCCTGTCTGATAAAGAGCAGTTATAGGGCTAAACGATATCTATGTACAAAGACCAAAAGGTGCTTTTAAATATCAACTTGAATATAATCATATATTCTGTATTCATCCCTGGTAGTGATTAGCTTGGAAATGTATTCCCAACAGGGAGGGGGTGGAAGATTTACAATTTATTTATACAGATTTTTTATTGAACTCGTTAAACTGCTGTTCTCCTACAGTACTATACAATGCTCTGTTTTTTATTTATTTAGAAAAAGATGACCCTAAGAACAGTAATGCAGAGACACATAAATGGAAGCTCAGTGAGAAGCCTGAAGAGAAAAAGATGTTATCAGAAAGAGAGAAAGAAGAGACTTCGTCCTGTTCTGACCGGGGAGAAAAGGGAAAAAATCAAAATAAACAAAAACCTTCAACAGGAGGTAAACATTGTACCAGTAATATCACACAAACAGTGGAAGAACAGACGAACCAGATGAGAGTTCAGAAATGTTTGTGTGATGGATGTGAGATATTCCTTAATGATCATTTAACTCTGAAATCACATCAGAGATCCGATACTGAAGAGAGACCATATACAGGTACGGACTGTGGGAAAACCTTCAGTCAAAAGAGAGAACTACAGCAACAGCAGAAAACATGCATAAGAGAGACCCACTGTATAGGTTCTGAGTGTGGGAAAGATTTCAGTAGGAAGAGAGAGAAACATGAGAACAATAATACAGAAACTAGAGTGTGTACAACTACAGTAGATGAGAAAACCTTTATCAATAAAGGAAGCGTTACAAAATACCAGAAAAATGACACTGATGAGAGATTATCTGCATGTTCTAGTCATGACAAAAGCTTCAGTCAGGAAGAAAATGTCATAAGAAATGCAAAATTCCACCCAGAAGAGATACTAGTTTCAAGTGCTGAATGTAAGAAAAAATTCAGCCATAGAGAAACATTCACAGATCATAAAACACCTCAGACTGGTGAAGAATCAATGACTACTACTACTAAATCTGAAAAAGTCGTTTACAGAAAGACAGACCTCTCAAACTACCAGAAAATTCAGAAAAATGAAAGCTTGTGTACTTCTGCTGACAGTGGTACAAGTGCTTGCTGGAAAAGAAACCTCCCTATGCAGAAGAGAAACCACAAAGGAATGAAACCACTTAACTGTACTGAGTGTAATAAAAGCTTCAGTCAGAAGGGAAATCTCACAAAACACCAGAGAATTCACACAGGAATGAAACCATTCATCTGCAGTGAGTGTAATAAAAGCTTCAGTCAGAAGGAATACCTCACCAACCACCAGAGAATCCACACAGGAGTGAAACCATTCATCTGCAGTGAGTGTAATAAAAGCTTCAGTCACAAAACAAGCTTCACAATACACCAGAGAATCCACACAGGAGTGAAACAGTTTATCTGCACTGAGTGTAATAAAAGCTTCAGTCACAAAACAAGCTTCACAATACACCAGAGAATCCACACAGGACTGAAACCATTCATCTGCAGTGAGTGTAATAAAAGCTTCAGTCGGAAGGGACACCTCACCACACACCAGAGAATCCACTCAGGACTGAAACCATTCATCTGCAGTGAGTGTAATAAAAGCTTCAGTCGGAAGGGACACCTCACCACACACCAGAGAATCCACACAGGAATGAAACCATTCATCTGCACTGAGTGCAATAAAAGCTTCAGTCAGAAAACAAACCTCAAAGAACACCAGAGAATCCACACAAGAATGAAACCATTCATCTACAGTGAGTGTAATAAAAGCTTCAGTCACAAAACAAGCCTCACAATACACCAGAGAATCCACACAGGAGTGAAACCGTTTATCTGCACTGAGTGTAATAAAAGCTTCAGTCAGAAGGGAAATCTCACAAAACACCAGAGAATTCACACAGGAATGAAACCATTCATCTGCAGTGAGTGTAATAAAAGCTTCAGTCGGAAAACAAACCTCAAAGAACACCAGAGAATCCACACAGGAATGAAACCATTCATCTGCAGTGAGTGTAATAGACGTTTCAGTCATAAAACAAACCTCACAGAACACCAGAGAATCCACACAGGAGTGAAACCGTTTATCTGCACTGAGTGTAATAAAAGCTTCACTCATAAAATAAGCCTTACACAACACCAGAGAATCCACACAGGAGTGAAACCATTCATCTGCAGTGAGTGTAATAAAAGCTTCAATCGGAAGGAACACCTCACAATACACCAGAGAATCCACACAGGAGTAAAGCCTTTTGCATGTATTGAATGTGGTAGAAGCTTTTCTGCAAAGGAAGCACTCAGAAGGCACCAGAGAATCCACACAGGAATGAAACCGTTTATCTGCAGTGAGTGTAATAAAAGCTTCAGTCGTAAAACAAACCTCACAGAACACCAGAGAATCCACACAGGAATGAAACCGTTTATCTGCAGTGAGTGTAATAAAAGCTTCAGTCATAAAACAAGCCTCACGGAACACCAGAGAATCCACACAGGAGTGAAACCGTTTATTTGCACTGAGTGTAATAAAAGCTTCAGTCAGAAGCAATACCTCACAATACACCAGAGAATCCACACAGGAATGAAACCGTTTATCTGCACTGAGTGTAATAAAAGCTTCAGTCAGAAGCAATACCTCACAAAACACCAGACAATCCACACTGGAGTAAAGCCTTTTGCATGTACTGAGTGTGGTAATAGCTTTGCTGTGAAAGAAGCACTCAGTAGACACTGGAGAATCCACAAAGGCATCAAACCATTTATTTGCATTGATTGTAATAAAAGTTTCAGTCAGAAAATTAACCTGACAGATCACCAGAGAATCCACACAGGAATGAAACCATTCATCTGCAGTGAGTGTAATAAAAGCTTCAGTCGGAAGGTAAACCTCACAGTACACCAGAGAATCCACACAGGAATGAAACCATTCATCTGCACTGAGTGTAATAAAAGCTTCAGTCGGAAGGGACACCTCACAGAACACCAGAGAATCCACACAGGAGTGAAACCATATTTCTGCAGTGAGTGTAATAAAAGCTTCAGTCAGAAGCAATACCTCACCAGACACCAGAGAATGCACACAGGAATGAAACCATTCATCTGCACTGAGTGTAATAAAAGCTTCAGTCAGAAAACAAGCCTCACAATACACCAGGGAATCCACACAGGAGTGAAACCATTCATCTGCACTGAGTGTAATAAAAGCTTCACTCATAAAACAGGCCTCACAATACACCAGAGAATCCATACAGGAATGAAACCATTCATCTGCACTGAGTGTAATAAAAGCTTCACTCATAAAACAGGCCTCACAATACACCAGAGAATCCATACAGGAATGAAACCATTCATCTGCAGTGAGTGTAATAAAAGCTTCAATCGGAAGGAACACCTCACAATACACCAGAGAATCCACACAGGAGTGAAACCGTTCATCTGCACTGAGTGTAATAAAAGCTTCAGTCAGAAGGTAAGCCTCACAAAACACCAGAGTAAAGCCTTTTGCAAGTACTGAGTGTGGTAGAAGCTTTACTGTAAAAGAAGCACTCAGAAGACACTGGAGAATCCACAAAGGCATCAAACCATTTATTTGCACTGAGTGTAATAAAAGCTTCAGTCAGAAAACAGGCCTCACACAACACCAGAGAATCCACACAGGAATGAAACCATTCATCTGCAGTGAGTGTAATAAAAGCTTCAGTCAGAAAACAGGCCTCACACAACACCAGAGAATCCACACAGGAATGAAACCATTCATCTGCAGTGAGTGTAATAAAAGCTTCAGTCAGAAAACAGGCCTCACACAACACCAGAGAATCCATGCAGGAGTGAAGCAATTTAGATGTTCTGAGTGTGGTAAAACTTTCATTAAGAAGGGACATCTCGCAAGGCACCACAGAGTTCACACAGGAGTGAAGCCATTTACATGTACTGAGTGTGGTAAGACCTTCATTGACAAGGAAACACTCACTATGCACCAGAGTAGCCACTGAGAAGTAAAACCATTTCTATGAACTGAGTGTGGCAAATGCTTGAGGTTGAAGCAATACATGATACAGCACCAGAGAATCCACACAGGAGTGAAACAATTTAAATGTTCTGAGTGTGGTAAAAGCTTCACTACACCATAGCTTTCACATGAGAGTGAAGCCATTTACATGTAGTGAGTGTGGTATGAGCTTCATTGACAGTGAAACACTCGCCGTACACCAGAGAATGCATTCAGGAGGAAAACTTTTCTATGCACTGACTGTGGCAAAATCTTCACAAAGAAATACATGATAATACACCGGAGAATCCACAAAGGAGTGAAGCCTTTTGCTTGTACTGAGTGTGGTAAAAGCTTTACTAAACAAGGAACACTCAACAGACACTGGAGAATCCACACAGGAATTAAACCATTTATCTGCACCGAGGTTGAAGAAATACATGATAATATACCAGAGAATTCACACAGGAATGAAGCCATTTAGATGTTCTGAGTGTGGTAAAACCTTCACTGAGAAGGGACATCTGTCAAGGCACCACAGAGTTCACACAGGAGTGAAGCCATTTACATGCACTGAGTGTAATAAAAGCTTCTGTTAGAAGGTAAACCTCAAGAACCTATAGAAATGATAAGTAGTAGTAGTAGAAACCACCGAATGATCCACACAGGAAGGTACATATAAATATCTAGGAGTGGAGGAAGAAACAACTAGAAAGCTGAAATGGCCGAGAAAAAATCAGTAATGACTATTCTAGGAGACTTCCTGCACTCTCATATTGTTTTGGTATTTCAGACTGGCCTCTTAAACACCTGCAAAAACTTGGGGGCCCTTTTACTAAGCTGCATAGATGCCTACGAGCACCCAATGTGCATCAATTTGGAGTCATCACCCGGCTACCGCGTGGCCTGGGCAGTAATTTTAATTTTTACGTGTGTCCACTACACGCGTCAGAAAATTATTTCTATTTTTGGTGTATGGCGGAAACCGGGCGGTAATCGTCATTCTAAGCATGTGGACAATTACCACTCGGTTAACGCTTGAGACCCTACCACTGAGTCAGTGGGTGGCGGTAAGGTCTCAGGCCCAAAATTGACATGCGCCAATTTTATTTTGATGAAGTCAAGGACTGCTTTATGGAGCAGCTGGTTCAGGAACCTACAAGAGGGGGAACAATTCTAGACCTAGTGCTTAGTGGAGCATGATCTGGTTCAGGAGGTAATGGTGCTGGGGTTGCTTGATAACAGTGATCATAACATGATCAGATTTGATATAAGCTCTGTAGTAAGTACACACAGGAAATCCAATATGTTGGGGAATCCAAGATGGCGACCTGAAGGGAGTGCACTGAAGCAGCTCCTGAACTCAAATATAAGTGCTTTAAATTTCCTTAAACAACTTTTACCTTAAAATGCCCAAACGAAGAGGCAGGCAAAGACCAGGTCCTGTGGCAGCTGCCTCCCCCGCAACTGGGATGATGGACCGCTTTGTAGTAACGGGACAGCAGGTGGGCTGTTTCGCTGCCGGAGAAGACGGAGAAAGGAGAAACGTCTCCCCTGCTTCAGCCCAGAGTTGAGAGAACCGCCGCCTATGCCTGAAGTCATGCAGGAAGTCTTTGTACAGGGTTTCACACCCTCCGAAGTGGGGGTAGTGATCCCTGCAACAGGACCAGATCCCGGCGATCGATTGCAGAGTGCCCTGATGGGGAAGAGTAGTAGCCAGCATGGCGACGGCGTTTTGGAAGAGAAAACCGCCGAGAAGGAGGAAGCTGCTTCTGTGGAACCTGAGGCTATTTCCTTACCATGGAGTAAGTTGTGGAGGAGTTGCCTAGTGGTTAGAGTGGTGGACTTTGGTCCTGGGGAACTGGGTTCGATTCCCACTGCAGGCACAGGCAGCTCCTTGTGACTCTGGGCAAGTCACTTAACCCTCCATTGCCCCAGGTACAAATAAGTACCTGTATATAATATGTAAGCCGCATTGAACCTGCTATGAGTGGGAAAGCGCGGGGTACAAATGTAAGAAAAATAAATAAATAAAAATGTATTTCCTAAACCTTCAACTATCACATTGGAAACAGTTTGGGATGCCCCTTTGACTTTGGAAACATCCCTGTCACAGAAAATGGTGTTGTTATCTCAGACCTCACAAATTCCTAAAGAAACCGTGTTAAAAATGGAGAAACAAATTAAAATTGTGGAGGAGTGGCCTAGTGGTTAGGGTGGTGGACTTTGGTCCTGAGGAACTGAGTTTGATTACCGGCACAGGCAGCTCCTTGTGACTCTGGGCAAGTCACTTAACCCTCCATTGCCCCATGTAAGCCGCATTGAGCCTGCCATGAGTGGGAAAGCGCAGGGTACAAATGTAACAAAAATAAAATAGATACTATTGGAGATTCTACATGGAATGTTGCTACTATTGGAGATTCTACATGGAATGTTGCTACTATTGGAGATTCTACATAGAATGTTGCTATTCCACTAACAACATTCCATGTAGAAGGCTGCACAGGCTTCTGTTTCTGTGAGTCTGACGTCCTGCACGAGCAGAAGCCTGTGCAGCCACATTGGTGATCTGCAAGGGCCGACTTCTAGTGGAATAGCAATATTCCATGTAGAATCTCAAATAGTAGCAACAGTGGAGGAGTGGCCTAGTGGTTAGGGTGGTGGACTTTGGTCCTGGGGAACTGAGTTCGATTCTCACTTCAGGCACAGGCAGCTCCTTGTGACTCTGGGCAAGTCACTTAACCCTCCATTGCCCCATGTAAGCCGCATTGAGCCTGCCATGAGTGGGAAAGCGCAGGGTACAAATGTAACAAAAACAAATAAAAGTGTTGAAGAAACATCTGAGAAAAATACTAAAGATATAGAGTCATTGAAAATCTGGAAAATCAACAGAGATCAAAAGCTTTGTGGGTTATACATTTTCCAAAACAAGAAATGGTTGCACCTTTACTGACATTTAAAAAGTATATGTTTGATGACAAGAGAAATATAATATACAAATGCTGAAAAATACAAAACTGCTGTTGTACAGTGATGCTTCCCAGATAATTGTTAAACAAGCCATCATGAGAAATTTTTATTTCCCCCCCCCCCCCCTTTCCCCACCCTCTCTTCCACCCTCCCTCCCCCCCTTATTTCTTTGGATTCCAACCAATATTGGGGATAATGGGTTTAACCCTTCAGACCATGTGTACTACCTCGACAGTTACAATAGATTAAGGAGCAAGCTTCGCCCCCGTGGACTAAGTCCTTGTATATATCGTCCCCATATTGACATGAACTGCTTTTTCCGTTTTGGGACTCCCTTTGCCTCTCTGGCTTCCCAGGTGGCCAACTCATGTATCTGATTCCTCCAGTGCCAGTACACTGGTGGGTCTGGTTCTATCCACTTCTGAAGAATAGTCTTGCGTGCCACTAGGCATACCTTGCGACACCAAACTCTCTCGTTTTTTGTCTGATTCGCAAAAGCTGCCTGTGTGTCTAAGACATAATGGTCCCAAGTTCCACCCACTGGGATCTGCGTTATGTTAGTCAGATAGCTCTTTATTTGTCCCCAAAATGCATGTATCCTTGGGCAGCCCCAAAAAGCATGGTACAGGCTGTGAGGTGTATGATTGCATTTTACACATTTACTGTCGTTTGTGGCCCTCATGTGTCTCCATTGTTGCCCTGACATGTATGCTCGCATGACCACCCTGTATCCACATTCTCTCAACCTCTAATCTATAGTAAGTGACGGAATGCGTCTCAGTGTTGCCCCGACGTCCCATCCTCCCAAAGAATTCCCGGAATCTCTTTCCCATTTTTGTATAATATATCCTAGGTTGTTTTGGGTGGCGCGTGACACTAACGCTCTGCATAGGGTTGAGACTGACATTCCCGTGATCTCTAGATTTTGAAAAAAAAGTGTTTACCTCGTGTCCAAGTTTCTGTCTTAGGGCTTGCTGGTTCAGATGGAGAATATAATGCTTAACTTGAGCATAGGCAAAGCGGTCTCCCCATGTATTCCCTAGCTTATCTCGCAGTTCTTCAAATGATAGTATGTTCCCTTCTGGTCCCATCAGGTCCTCCACCCTTGTGATTCCTTTGTTTCCCCATCTTATAAATGTAGTGTTACTCTGCCCTGGCTCGAAATTCGGGTTTCCTCTGAGTGCTAACAATTCAGATGTTGTTGGTGTGCCCCCCATGTTGATGGCCAGCCCTCTCCAAGCCATGCACATAGGTTGTAACAATCGATGCTTAAACTCGACTGGAACCTGTCTTTGATCGAGATGTAGGAGGGTGAGAACATCAGAGGGGGCGAAATATTCCCGCTCCTCCTCCATAGGCGTAAATATATTGGATTGTCCTATCCAGTCTCCCACATGTCTCAGTAGGCAGGCCTGGTTATATAAGGCTATATCAGGCATTCCCATCCCCCCCCCCCCCCCCCCCCCCCCAGTGCCAACCTCCCAGTAACCTTTTAAACTGTAGCTTGGGTTTCTTTTTCCCCCCAACAGAATCTACTAAAAAGTTTTGTGACTTTCGCTAAATCTTTTTGTCGTAGCCAAATGGGAAGCGTTTGCATAAGATATAACCACCTGGGGAATATCACCATTTGGATTAAATTTATCCTGCCCCTCAAAGATAGCGGAAGGCCTTCCCACCCCTCTAGTTTGGTTTTTGTCCCTTCTAACAACGTGTTGACATTTAAATCATGCAGTTTCTCTAAATCCATTGTCAGCTTGATCCCCAGGTATTTGAAGGATCCTTCTGCCCAGCTTAGTGGAAAGCTTTGACCCCATAGTGATTTCACTGTCGGTGAGGAAGCTAAAGCTTCTGACTTAGTCAAATTCAAGCTAAATCCTGCATAGTCACCGTATTCTTTGATCAACTCCATGAGTGCCGTAAAGGATGTCTGGGGTTCTGTCAGCAATACCAATAGGTCATCTGCAAAAGACGCTATCTTAAATTCGGTCGTACCTACTCTTACACCTTGCACTGTTGGACTAGCCATTATATCTCGAATCAGCGGGTCTAGTGACAACAGAAAGAGCAACGGGGACAATGGGCACCCCTGCCGGGTCCCTCGGCATATCGGGAACTCCTCAGATTCCATCCCATTAACCTTTACCCTTGCTTTCGGATTACAGTAGAGAGCCCGTACTGCTGACAGAAATCTACCACCAAACCCATATTTCTCCAGCGTGGAGAACATAAATGACCAATACACCTTATCGAATGCTTTTTCTGCATCGAAACTGATAAGCAAAGAGGGGGTGCCTTTCCTTCGTCTCGTCTCCAATGCCCCTATTATTTTCCTTAAGTTCTTGGCTATAACTCTACCCTCCAGACATCCAACTTGTGCTTCATGTACTAGCTTTGGTAATACTTTTTTCATTCGGTTGGCCATAATTTTTGCTAATAGTTTAGTTTCCACATTTAAAAGTGATATGGGGCGATATGACTCTGGTTGTTGTGGGTCTCTGCCTGGTTTTGAGAGTACCACTATTTGTGCTACAGATAATATCTCAGGCACGCATTCCGCATCCACCATCGTATTAAAATATTTAGTGAGGGTCGGGGCAACAAGTTCTCCCATCATTTTGTAGAATTCTATGCGCATACCATCTGGACCTGGCGCCTTAAGAAGTGTACCCTGTCTAATCGCCAGTAATACCTCCTCATCTGTAATTGGTTGGTTCAACTTATCTTTCTCTTGGTGACTAAGAGTTGGAAGTTCTAAATTATCTAAATATAGGGAGTCCAACATGGTCGACTCCTCTGGTTGCGCATACAGTTCACTATAGAATTTGGCAAAGGTCTCACAGATTTTATCAGCTGCACGTTCTACTGTCCCATGTGTCCCTCTGATTTGCAATACTTGCCTTTTGTTCCCTCTCGGGTTAGCTAATCGTGCCAGAAGGCGTCCCGTTTTGTTTCCAAAGCGGTGTAGCTGAAATTTATAGTATAGTTGGGATTTAGAGGCCCTTTGATGTAGAAGCATGTTCAATGAGGCTTGGGTTTCTAAGAGATTACTGTGGTGGATGTCTGAGTGTGTCCTTCCATATGTCTGGCGTGCCTTACACACTAATTTACTTAAACGTAATATTTCCCTATTTCGTGTCTTCCTAACGTGGTGATAGTAACTGATTATTTCCCCTCTCTTCACCGCTTTTGCCGCGTCCCAGAACAGAACTGGATCTCCTATATGTTGTTGATTCAGGATCTCATATTCCTCCCAACACTCCTTTAGTTTTGCCTGGAAGGCATCGTCTCCTGTTAAGTCTAAGGGAAATTGCCAGGAGTTCCCTTTGCACGGGCTTATTCCCAACTCCCAATCTAAACATACCCAGGCGTGGTCAGAAATCGTGTAAGGGCCAATGGTTACATCCTTTACCCTCTCTAGCATTTCCTCTGATAAAAGTATGTAATCAATTCTAGCCTGGGACTCATGTGCTCGTGCGTAATGTGTATAGTCACGCTCAGTTGGGTGTAATATTCTCAATGCATCTATTAAGTCTAATGTCTGCCCCATCCTTTTCAGGCCTTTGTTTGAAACCACCCTGTCAGTCCTCTGGCCCTTTGAGCTATCTATTGAAGCATCCCATACCGTGTTGAAATCCCCGCCCACCAAGACATGTTCCCCCTGGTAGGAACTCAAGTGGTGTATCACCTGGTTATAAAATTGCCTATCGTATTGATTGGGAGCATATACATTACATATTAGCAGTTTCTGACCCGACACTTCTATTTCCAGCAAAACATATCTACCGCCAGGATCTGCTACTAATGGGTTTACTGAAGTCGCTACTCCTTTACGGAGCAGCACTGCCACTCCTCCTTTTTTCCCTTGTGCCCCTGCAGAGATACACTCCTCCACCCACCATGTTTTTAATTTTGCATGTTCCTCTGGGCTGAGGTGTGTCTCTTGCAGTAGAGCTATATCTATATGATGTCTTTGCAGATGTTGTAAAATTTTTGTTCTTTTTATTGGGGAGTTGATGCCCCCCACATTCCACGTGACTAGCTTAACCATGGTCTATATGTTGGTCTAGTCTTCTGTTGATGTTTTCTTAGATCACATGTGTTCCTCGGGTGGACGCCCCAGCCTGCATCCCCCCAAGTATATCCTCTATGAGAATTTTGGCCTCTATTCACTACCCCATTCTTTCCCCAATAGAAAAGTGTTACCCCCCCCACCCTTGCCCACCCCTCCCCGCTTAGCCCCCACCTACTCCCTGTTGGCACCATTGGCGCTTTACTTCCGTGCACCCGATCAAGGACCCCATCAAGTTTGCTACCTTGTGGTTTCCTTCCCTTCACTCATAGTAAACAGTATTTAACATCAATTTGAACATATAACTTAATGGCCCAAGGTACCCAAACATCCTTTTAGACGGGCTTGAACGATGCCTGTTCTCCCCTGGTTTATACGGAACAGCATTATCAACATCATCATTTAGCTTAATTAGTTATAACAGTTAAACACCATATACTGTATTCCTGAACATTATACATTATACGTTGTCTCCTCTTTACTTCTGATCACCCTAACTAGACCTGAAACGTTTTAGCCGTTTGGCTCATGTCTTGGATGTGCTCAGTTTTTCACTTTCCAGCTGATCCACGAATGCCTGGGCTGCCTCCACATTTTCGTAAAATTGTACTGTTCCGTTATGTTGTACTCGTAACTTTGCCGGGTACAACAGGCTAAACCGCACTTGTAGGCTGTGGAGTCTTCCGCAGACCCGGGAAAATTGTTTGCGTTGGAGGGAGACTTTAGTAGAATAGTCCTGAAAACACATAATCCGTTGTCCTTCCACTTCCAGCTTCCCACCATTCCTGAGAGCAGCCAGTATTTCCATCTTATGATGATAGTGGAGTAATCTAAGTATCACTACCTTTGGTCTATCATTGGTGCCTCTCCTGGGACCCAGCCTATGAGCTCATTCTATTTTTACTGGGCCCACAGTACTTTGAGACAACAAGGTCTTAGAAAGCCATGGCTCCAAGTAGCCTCTCAGTTCCGCATCTTTTATCGATTCAGGTATTCCGACCAATCTGAGGTTGTTCCTTCGAGACCGGTTCTCCAGGTCGTCTACTTTGTCTTCCAGTGATATCATTGTTTTCTTGAGATATTCAATGTCTGTAGTTGATTCCTGTGTCTTGGTTTCCACATCACCTAGTCTTTGCTGTACCTCCTGCAGATCTGTGGTAAAGTTTGTAAACTTCTGGTCCATTCCGTCTAGTTTATCCATTATTTGTTGTAGTTGATGGCTCAAAGTCTCCTCCACCGCTGTTTTCACTTCAGCAACAATTTCCGATGCCCATGCGGAGCTTACCGACGGGGATGGAGGCGAGCTCTTGTCAGCCATCTTGGGCCCCCCTACTCTGGCTTTCTCCACCTCCTTTTTGGATCCTCGGGCTGCCATACAATTATTTAAAGGATGGCCCTTGTATGGTGAAAAACCGTTGTTACTTGTTGTTTGCCCAAGTGGTGTTTCAAACTGGGGTGGCTGGTTGCCTGGGGGCGGCTCTTGCACTCTCTATATTATGCTTGTCAATGCGCCTAGGCCTTCTTTCCACACCCAGTTATAACAGGAGGGGTAAAAATGGCAGAGTGAAGCCTGTCTGAGAAATTGCTGTCTTCCTAACCCTTCCTCATCGGTTTTGCTGTGGGCAACAGGTCAGTGGCCTCCCATCTGCCAGTCCGTTCCCCACCTTGCTGTGTATGGCCGCCCGCTTCGTCGCGCTTCGCTTGTGGCCCCTCCCCCTCTCGGGTCTGTACACTTGCCTGGGCTTATGTCGCCATCGGGACTCCCGAATCGGTCTCCCGACTGCCAGCAGGTTAGCCCTCAGTCTCCTCCAGCGTCGCCGCTATTTCAAATTTGCCAGCCTCCGCTTTTCTCCAGTGCCGGGCGAACACGGTAACCTGCGGGGGAGGGGCAGATCGTCTCGCCTTCCTTTGCTCGGCTCTCGTTTGCTTACGGGCTTCTAAAGCTGTTCATATGCCGTTTGGTCTCAGCTGACTCCCGAACGGTTCTCGAGGTGTTTAGCGCCGTGTTGGGGTCGCGCTATTCGGGGGCCCTCGATCGGGAACTCGTGGAGCTCACAGAGTTGCGGCCATCTTGGCCGGCCGCTCCACCGGAAGTCCCAATTTCGAATATTTATTACTTACAACCATATTCTATAGGGAGTGACTTGGTATTTGACACTTTGAATCTTTCACAAGTGATAGAAGGAAAAGATGAGGGATTGGAATTAGCAACTTTAATTGTCACATTTGTATTGCAGCCAGACAGGGACTGGATATTAAAACTATTTTTCAGGCATAGAAAGGAAATGTTTCTTAATTCTCAAATAAGAATATATCCAGATGTAACCAAAGTAACTCAAAAGAGGCGTCAAACATTTCTTAAATTGAGTCCTATTGTGTTGCAATTGGGAGGATTATTTTGGTTGAATTATCCGTGTAAATGTGTGGTGAAATTGAACTCGGTGAAATACATTACACCTGAAAACTTTCTTAGATTCTAAGAAAGTAGTTACTCCATCTTTGAGCTCAGAAACGATAATTACAACCACAGCTCAACTGAAATAATATAATCCTGTAAATCTCCCTTCTTAGTCTCCGATAGAGAATTGAAAATAAGAATATATTTTTTTCCTTGTGTATTGTGTTTGGTTTCTCTCTCCAATTTGTGGACTAATATAAGATGATTATAAATAGTTTTCGTTATAAGATAATTATTTTTTTCTTCTAATATAAGATTTGTGTATAATCTTCTTATCTGTACAAGATTTGTTCTTGGTATTGTTAAAAGAAATATAAATAAAGAATTTTAAAAAAAGGAAATCCAATATGTTAGCATTTAACTTTCAAAAAGGAGACTATGATAAAATGAGAAGAACAGTGGACGGATGCATTTCAGCTGAAACTCAATGCAGAAAAACCCAATGCCTAATATTCACCTTTCAACATAACACACCAAAACTGAATCTTCCAATCTCGGGCACCCTAAAAATTCTTGGAGTTACCATTGATCGACACCTAACACTTGAGAACCACGCGAAAAACACAACCAAGAAGATGTTCCACTCAATGTGGAAATTAAAAAGAGTAAGACCTTTCTTCCCAAGGACCGTCTTCCGTAACCTGGTACAATCAATGGTACTCAGTCATCTAGACTACTGCAACGCACTCTACGCTGGCTGCAAAGAGCAAATAATCAAAAAACTTCAGACAGCCCAGAACTCATATTCGGCAAAACAAAATATGAAAGTCCTAAGCCCCTACGAGAAAAGCTACACTGGCTCCCACTTAAAGAATGCATCATGTTCAAAATATGCTCCCTAGTTCACAAAATCATTCACGGAGATGCCCCACCTACATGTCAGACCTGATAGACTTACCACCCAGGAATGCTAAAAAATCATCCCGCACATTCCTTAATCTTCACTTCTCCAACTGTAAAGGAAAGACTACAGCTACCAGAGTGCACTCTGACCTTCCCACACAGTAATCCCTCCTAGGAAGGACTACAGCTCCCAGAGTGCACTTGACCCTCCCACATAGTAATCCCTCCTAGGAAAGACTACAGCTCCCAGAGTGCACTGTGACACTCCCACACAGTAATCCCTCCTAGGAAAGACTATAGCTCCCAGAATGCACTTGACCCTCCCACACAGTAGTCCCTCCTTGGAAGGACTACAGCTCCCAGAGAGCACTGTGACATGCCACACAGTAATCCCTCCTAGCAAGGACTACAACTCCCAGAGAGCACTGTGCACTCCCACACAGTAATCCCTCCTAGCAAGGACTACAGCTCCCAGAGTGCACTTGACCCTCCCACACAGTAATCCCTCCTAGGAAAGACTACAGCTCCCAGAGTGCATTGTGACACTCCCACACAGTAATCCCTCCTAGGAAAGACTACAGCTCCCAGAGTGCACTCTGATCTTCCCACACAGTAATCCCTCCTAGTGTAACCGGACAGACCGGCAAGTAAATCAGGTGGCCGAGACACTGACTTCCAAAGCAAGGCAACTTTTATTAGGTAGCTGACACAGTACTAAGTTCAGACTCAGGATACTGCGCCCCGAGCGTCATCTGACACTTGTTCTTACACACTCTTATCAGTAGTCATGCGCAGTTACAGACGGAGGGTCTTACACAAAACCCAGGAAACGAAACTTATCTTTGGTTTTGCACACAACCCTCTATTTCCAATACTGGTCTCTAGTCTATTCACAGTTATTTGGCATTGCATATACCATATAAGGCAATATACTGTTAAGCAGCACAAGTTCCAGCTGGTTTCTGCTATCTGGTTACAGCTGCTTCCTCTGAGCTACTGTCAGCTTGCAAGCCTTACATTTCAGAAAAGGCACAGACGGAGAGAAAATGTATTTCACAGAAAAAGCAAAGTTAATGGCTGCCATGTTACAAGTTACAGCTTCTTTTAGCTAAGCACAATAGATTGTCAAGCTGCCCCCCTACACTAGGAAGGACTACAGCTCCCAGAGAGCACTTGACCGTCCCACACACTAGTCCCTCCTTGGAAGGACTACAGCTCCCAGAGAGCACTGTGACATGCCACACAGTAATCCCTCCTAGCAAGGACTACAACTCCCAGAGAGCACTGTGCACTCCCACACAGTAATCCCTCCTATGGAGGACTGCATTTAATACAAACTCTTATTCCAAAAAGTTTTAATATTTTTAATGTTCTCTGCATTGTCCAGTCAGGGGTGAAAATGTGCAGCGCAGTTCACTGGCCTCTTCTGTTTCTCTGCCAGGATCCTACTGACTCCTCTTGATCCCGGAAATGAATCATTAAATAACACAACAGTAGCCCAACCCCCAGCCTCATAGCAAACCTAACTCATCACAAGGCTGGGAGAGGGGGAGGTCTCAGGTCTCTCTTCCTTTGTTTCAGAAGCAAGTGGTAAAGAAGCTGATCACTGGCATCCAGAGAAACCCATCCCTGCAGCCCAGGAGACATTCCCAGAGGAGCTGGACAAGGGCAGGAGGATGGAGCAGGTAGGAGACTGGCAGGAGGTGGGCAGCAGGGGATGCAGTGCCAGGCAATGCCACACACACAGAAGAAGAAATGACCCTGGCACTGCTCAATCCATTCCCTGCTGTAGCCCCTCAGGCTCTTCTTCCTCATTCTCCTCCCCTCACACTGGCAGGAGGTGGGCAGCAGGGCATGCAGTGCCAGGCAATGCCACACACACACAAGAAGAAATGAGCCTGGCACTGCTCAATCCATTCCCTGCTGTAGCCCCTCAGGCTCTTCTTCCTCATTCTCCTCCCCTCACATTGGCAGGAGGTGGGCAGCAGGGCATGCAGTGCCAGGCAATGCCACACACACACAAGAAGAAATGAGCCTGGCACTGCTCAATCCATTCCCTGCTGTAGCCCCTCAGACTCTTCTTCCTCATTCTCCTCCCCTCACTGGCACTGCTCAATCCATTCCTGGGGCTCTTTATTCTCTGCAGCTTTTCTTCCTGATTCCCTTCTCACACAGCAGCTGCTCCTCCTTTATTTGATATGTAAACTGCTTTGATTGTAACCACAGAAAGGTGGTATATGAAATCCTGGCCCCTTCCCCGTTTTGCAGTTTGTTTTCTTGTGGAGCAGAGATGAATCACTTGTTTATTCTTTCCAAAAATACAAGGACTATGGGGCATCATTCTGTTTTACTGTTTTGGGATCTTGCCAGGTGTAATTAAACTCTGGAATTCGTTGCCAGAGAATGTGCTAAAGGCGGTTAGCTTAGCGGGGTTTAAAAAGGGTTAAATTGGCTTGGGAAAATCCACTGCTTATTTCTGGGATAAGCATCATAAAATGTATTAAGCTTTGCTGGGATCTTGCCAGGTATTTGTGACCTGGATTGGCCACTGTTGGAAACAAGATGCGGGGCTTGATGGACCTTTGGTCTGTCCCAGTGTGGCAATACTTATGTACGTTCTCTTAGGCTGCTACAGCTGGCATTATGATGTTGTGGTTGTCCGTCTGAGTAAGTGGAACAGACGTTTCGGCCACTGTTGGAAACAGGATGCTGGGCTTGATGGACCTCTGATCTATTGCAGCATGGCAATGCTTATCTTACAGTATGTTATAAATAAAAGACAAGACAGCAGATCGTAGAGGTTAAAAATGATCCAAAATGTATTCACTACCCATCAAATAATAAATACATAAATGTCGCCTTCGGCACCTAACCACTATACCTCTATTCAGGAAATCTAGACTGCCCCAACTTGACATTTCGTCCTTTAGATTGTAAGCTCCTTCGAGCAGGGACTGTCCTTTGTTAAACTGTACAGCACTGCGTAACCCTAGTAGCGCTCTAGAAATGTTAAGTAGTAGTAGTAGTTAAAAGCTTGACAGGGACATGTTTCACACTACCAAGGTCTTCGTCAATGAATACAGAAAAATGTTTAATATAGATCATAAATATATAAACCCTGGCAATTATAAACCACAGAGCTCAGCCAAAAAACAGGCATATAAAGGTCTCCATCAACTCCATGCAAAAAACACACCTAACAGTATTCATTTATTTATTTGTTACATTTAGATCCCACATTTTCCCACCTATTTGCAGGCGCAATGTGGCTTACATAGTACTGCGAAGGCGTTTGCAGACTACAGAGTGATGTTGTGGTAAGGTAAAGCTCATGTGGCATGGCCACATTAGGAAATCGTGCAACGGAAGACCTGTGTTATGTCCATTACGTACTTTAGTTTTGTTGTGTTGCAGAGATCAGGCATTTATGTTGGCTCGGTAGGGTATGCCTTTCTAAACAGGTAGGTTTTTAGTGTTCTTTGGAAGTGTAGGTGGTCGTACGCAGTTTTCAAGGCTTTTGGTAATGCGCTCCACAGTTGTGTGCTTATGTAGGTAAAACTGGACGCGTAAGTTGATTGTATTTGAGTCCTTTGCAGCTTGGGTAGTGCAGATTTAGGTACGTTCGTGTTGATTCCAGGGGCGTATCTGAGGTTCGGCGGTGGGGGGGCAGGGGCTAGAGTGAGGGGGCACATTATAGCCCCCCACACCACCGTCAACCCCCCCCCCCACCGCCGTTAACACTCCCTCCCTCCCCCGCCTACCGCCGTCACCTACCCCGAGGTCCGCTTCCTCCGGCTTTTTAAAATATTGCTTCACCTGGCGGGGGACCCCAACCCCCCGCCAGCCCAGCCGCGATCTTTAACTTTTTCATCCTCGTCGTGCAGCGCGCCGTGAAAGCTGCATGCATCTTTAGTTCCAGTTGGATGGAGTCTGACGTCGCAGCACGTAGCTTGGTGTTAATGCCGGGGGGTGGGGGGGGGGGGAATTCTACACAAAAAGATAGATA